>NC_056747.1:321833254-321835754 GCF_019279795.1 Protopterus annectens | reverse complement strand
TCTAACATCAGAAAGCTTATCCAACGACCCCAGTGGCATGTTCACTTGCTCCGGCTGTGTTTCCTGTCAATACATTTCCACAGGATCTTCTTTTACTTTCCCCCATTGTAACTTCACTGTGAAACACAGCAAGTACTACTTTTGTCATTCTACGTGCGTGGTTTATGCAGCCGCTTGCTCATCTTGCATGTCGTTTTATATCGGCAAAACGACACGCAAATTATCTGACCGAGTTAAGGAACATTATGCAGCCATCAGGGCGGCTGACTACACTAACACACTTGCTAAACACAGCAGTGTGTGCAATTCTTTTACCAAATTTGTATTTACAGTATTAGAACAACTACAGCCTTTTGTAGGAGACATGAATACGCTCTTAGAATATAAAGAGCTACGATGGCAACTCTTACTCGGAGCGGACATTGCCCCAGGAATTAACGACATCATCAACTTAAAATGTGCGTTAAGGTGGCTAATTTAAATGAACACTGCCTTTTGGACTAACATCAAATATCTTAATTTAGGAGTTATAATTGTTAATAGTTTATTTTATGAGCTAAAATGGCTAACTTAACTGAACTCTGTTTTTTTTAAATCCTCCTGGACTTTATGAGGTTATTTTCTACCCACCGTTTTTTGTAATGACTTAGTGTTGCTCCTGAAAGATAGTATCCTTAATATTTACATGTTCCTTCTGTTACACTTTTACATTAATGTGCATTATTACAATTGCGTTTGTGATGTTATAAGCCTTACTCTTATTTTATTTCAATTCTCTTTCTTACTAGGTCAGATGGTGATTTTCTTTTGTCATAGATTTCTTTTTTACCACAATAAGTGACTGCCATAGTTACTCAGATTGCTTGCTCGTAATTGATACTTTAATTGCTTTACACTGGTTCATTCCTAGGTGTTGTCAACCAATCTGTTTGTGCTTCGACTTTTTCAATTGCTTGTATGTTAATTTCCTTTTGATTACTGGTCCCTGACTATCCACATCATACATATTCATTTACAGTTACTGTATAAAAGCTCTTGCTTAGATGTATTTCTTTATTCTGATGAAGTTCCAAGTATTACACGGAATGAAAGCGCTAAATGTTTTGGATTTCTAATAAAATTCCTATTCTTCGAGTTGATGATTTATTCGTTTATTGATTTATTTACCAAAGTGCTCCGCTTTTTCTGCAGTATTGTTTATCGTAAGACAACTACTTAATTTTCACTGAGTTAACAGGTTATTCGCTGCTCGATTCAACTCCCAGAAGTTCGTTTTTTTGATTGCTTATTTTCTTCTGTTACAAGCGGTTTATTTTTATTAGTATTATTATCCGCACGGACTTTTTGTTCACAATGGCTACTCGAGACAACTCTTCACGACGTCCCCTAATTAACCAGGATGAAATTTCTCATGGACTTCCTCCTCAATTAACTCTCCTGCTACAAAGTTTGAAGGAAAGCAATGAAAGGACCACGGATTTACTTCTAAATTACCACAGAAACCAGCCTACCCAATCTACACAACTGACTTCTCCACCGGCTTCTACTTCGGCTGAAAGTTCTGACTCCTCGTCAGATTCTTCTGATTCGTCCTCATCATCTTCTTCTTCAGCATCAACTATAATGAATTTTGTAAAAATGGATATTCCTCGCAATCCTTTTATCATAATAGATTCACAACCTCCAAGGCATTCCACAGCCTCTAATTCTCAACTTAACACAGAATGCAGAGACTTAGTTTACAAGCTTGAACGAATGCTAATGTCCTTTAAAAATCTTGAATATGATGTCTTATACTTGAAGCCTGCATTCAACTAAATATAGTCCCTCAGGGGTTACGTGTTTTCAAGTACCCCAACCAAACTAAACCTGCTTCACCTCTGTACTATGAGCTTACGGATTTATTCAATGACATGGGCATCCAAGTAGTAAAGATTCTTATTAAACATAATCTCGTGGCTATGGAGAAGTTAAAGACTGATATCAGTTCCACACATGACCGCATCAGAGGACATCCACATTTTTCAGTTACTCAAGTTCTATATGATGGCATTTCGCCTAAAATCAATAGATTTGTGGCCACCATTATACAACGAAAAAATAAAAAAATACAGCGGGACTTGTGGCAATACAAAAACCGCTGTGCATATCCGGCCATTCACCACAATGGAGATGCTCCACTTCAGCGTAAGCAATTCCAAAATTACAATAATTACTCTGCACCTGCAGGGCACTTCTTCACCTCTCCACAGAGACAGAATTTTCAACAAACTGGAGTCACCACTTCTCCCCCTCCTTCAGACCTAGACACAGAGAATTCTCAGATTAATTTGCAACATTCTCGCACCTCTAATGGGCCTTTTTTATCCCTACCTACACAAGATCAAACTCCCCGCGACTTCACACCTACTCGCCAAATGAGAGGGCGAGGCAGAACCAGGTCCAGAGGCAACAACAGGAGATTTTTCAACCTGGGCACACCCATGAGAACGAGGAGTTT
>NC_056747.1:321750754-321825754 GCF_019279795.1 Protopterus annectens | reverse complement strand
TAATTAAGATCCCAGGCTGGTATTGGTTGTTTCCTTGGAGGTCTTATATTCTTAGCCCTCTGAGGAACTGTCTTAAGAGTGGGTGAGAGAATAAGGGTGGATCAGTGTTGTATTCTGCAGAAATGGCTGAGGCATGAATTTTGATGGAGGAAAATGAAAGTCCACTGTTCAACAGCTCAGCTAGATACTGTAATATCTGAGGCATATTCAGTTTTCTAGGATCCTGGCCTTTTTTCTCATTCCAAGCGCAAAACCGTTTCCATTTTGCGGAGTAAGCCTTTCTAGTAGATGGCCTTCTGGCCTCCAAAATGACATCCTGCACCTCTTTGGAGAGTAGGGTCTGTTGTGGCGTTAAGGTATTTTCCATGCAGTCAGATTGAGTGTTTTCAGCCGACTGTGAAGAGTTTTGTAGCTGTGCTGAGTCAGTAGAAGAGGCATTAGAGGTAGGGTCCAGGGAGGAGTATGTGTTAGGCTCCTCAGGAGTGGGTACCAGTGTTGTCTTGGCCAGTCTGGGGCAATCAGTATCATCTTTGGTCTGTCTGCTCTTGCTTTCAAGAGCACCTTGGGCAGAAGAGGCAAAGGAGGGAAGGCGTAAACTGTCTGTGCTGCCCAACTGAAAGAAAGGGCGTCCACTCTCCAGGCCTTTGGATGGAAGGTCCTTGAGCAGAACTTTGTCAATAGATGATTCCTGTGGGAGGCAAAGAGATCTATGTCTGGCCTTCCCCACGCTTGGGTTATCTTTGTAAACACTTGAGGATGCAACTTCCATTCGTGTGGGTCTGTCATATTTCTGCTTAGATTGTCTGCCAGCGTGTTTTCCAATCCTGGCAGGTACTGTGGTTGAAGTTTGATTTGCCATTCCAGAGCCAAGTTCCAAAGTGACATGGCTAGCCTGCACAGGGGGTATGAATGTGTTCCTCCTTGTTTGTTTATGTACCACATTACTGTGGTGTTGTCTGTTCTTATCAATAACTGCCCTGGATGCAGGAGGTCCTTGAAAGCTGTAATTGCATTTATCACTGCTAGCATTTCCTTTTGATTGATGTGAAGGTGCTTTTCCTGTTGGGACCATTTGCCCTGAATGCACCTGTCTGTCATGTGTGCCCCCCAGGTGTAGTCTGAGGCATCTGTTGTGATGACTTGATTTGCTAGAGACTTGCAGAATGGTAGACCTGTGTTTGTTTGGCATGCTTGGGCCCACCATAGAAATTCCTCTTGCAAGCATGGGATTATTGGTACTATTGTTTCCAAACTGTGGCTGTGTTGAGACCATAGGTTTTTTAGGTACCACTGAAGTTTCCTCATATGCAACTTTGCACATGGGATTAGAAGAATGCAAGACCCATGAAGCCCAGAGCCTGCAGGATTTTCCTTGCAGTAAGCCTGGTACAATTTGCTAGTATTTTTAAGTACTGAGTTATTTTCCCCTGTTTTTCTGGCGTAAGATAGGCCATCTGGGAGTTTGTGTCCAAGTTGGCACCCAGGAAAGTTATTTTCTGAGATGGTGTTAGCCTGGATTTCTCTTTGTTGACTGTGTATCCCAGAGAATTCAATAACCGTGTTACATACGCCAGATGTTCCAGAAGTATGTGTTTGCTGTCCGCTTGTATCAGGCAATCGTCCAAATAAGGGTAAATTTGTATCCCTTGAAGTCTGCAGTAGGCAATTACTGATGCCAGGCATTTAGTGAATACTCTGGGCGCAGTAGATAAGCCAAAGGGCAATGCAGAGAATTGATAGTGGATTGAACCTGCAAGAAATCTGAGGTATCTTCTGCAGCTTTGTCTGACTGGGACATGCAGGTATGCCTCCTTGAGGTCCAATGTTACCAGCCAAAACTCCTTGCCCAGCATGGGAAGAAGCTGCTGTAAGGTGAGCATCTTGAATTTTGGTACGAGTAGAAAAGTGTTTAGGATGGATAAGTCCAAAATGGGTCTCCAGTCGGTTCCTTTCCTTGGTACCAGGAATAGTCTGGAATAAAAACCTTGACCTTGTTCGTGAGTAGGTACCTCTTGAATAGCTTTCATGTCCATGAGCTTTGAAATTTGTATTTGAGCCTCTGCCCTTTGATTGTGTGGCAGGTTCGGCATGCCTCTCATTTTGGAAGAGTGTGAAAATGAAATCTGTAGCCTCTGTTTATAATGTCCAGGATCCATTTGTCTGTTGTGATAATATGCCAATTTCTTGTAAATAATGCCAGCTTTCCTCCCAAGGGTGCTGCCAGCTGAGACTTGCTTGGCATGAAAAGGGGAAAGTCATTGGGTTTGTTTCCTGTATTGTTGTGCACTGTCTTCGCCACCTCTTGGTGCTGGAGTTTGCCATTGTCTGCCTCTATATGATCCTTGAGATTGTCCTCTGCCCTTGTGCGCCTGTATCTACCTCTTTGGGGCTTGTCCATGGCTGGAAAGGACCAGTTTTTTGAAGGCCAATTTCTGCTGAAACGTGGTGGTTGAACCTGTAGAAAAGCTTTGACAGTTTGCATAGATTTCGCTTTTTCTTCCATTTTCCGTAGTATCTCCTCAGCATTAGTACCAAATAATACATCCTTTTGTAAAGGAGCATCTAGTAGTTTAGCTTTAACATGATCAGGCAAGGTTTGTTCCCTAAGCCAGGCATGTCTACGAATGACTGATCCTGTAACCGCAGCTCTACTTGAGGCCTCTAGGGCATCATAGCCACATTGTAAGGTGTGCTTACCCAGTTGTTCTGCACTATGCATCATATCCTGCAACTCCTTCAAATCTGGTTGTTCAGGTTGTGACATTTTATTCCTTAATTGTGATAACAGAAACTGCTGATATTTAAGCATATGGAACTGACAATTTAAGGCCCTCGTGGCTAGGGTGGCCGAGGTATATACCTTTTTTCCCCACCTTTCTAAGGATCTAGACTCTCTTTCGGAAGGTAGTGGATTCTTAGCAGTAGAGGCCTTCATTCCCTTGGGGCCTTGAGATATGGTTTCAGGGTCAGCATTATGGCTTTTGTAAAGAAATTGGTGAGAGTTAGGAACTCTGTAGTACCTATCAGGCTTGACTGGGGCAGGAGGCAGGGAATCCGGATTAAGGCAAGCCTCCGAGTAAACATCATCAAGTATGTCCAAGACAGCAGGTATCGCCAGAGGTCTGTGCTGAGGTAGCAAAAGAAATTCCCTAAGTCTTTTCTTGGAATCAGAAAAGTCTTGGCCTTCCCAATGGAAGTGTTCCCTCAAGGTATGCAAGGTTTCCCCAAAAGAAAAATCCTCTGGGGGAGATGCAGAAGGAATGGACTGCTCTGCATCAGAATCTTCAAAAGGGGAGTACGAGTGTTCCTCTTCATCAGAATGTTCTGAAATAATGAAGTCCTGGTCAGAAGAGAGAGAATCTTCCTCCACTCTGGGTCTCTTGTCCGGAGGGGGTTGGGAACCCCTGATAAGAGTAATTAAATCCTCAGCCATTTTTAGCATCTGCTTTTTAGGCATGGGGCCTGGAGGTGGGCCCTGTGCAACAGGCCTCTTGGGATGCATGGCTGATTTGGACTTTGTAAAGGCCTTTATGGAAAAGGAAGATGAGGGTCCAAGGACACCATGGGTGGAAGTGGACCTGTCCACATTAGGAGGCTCAACACTCACAGTGGCTTCAGTAGCTGTAGTCTGGGTATGGGCCGAGGCACCTGCGGTCTCTGTTACAGAAGACACCGCCAGAGAAGTGTCGTCGGTAGTCAGGGGCTGCGTAGGCGCCTCGCTGAGAACCGGACCACGTGTAGCCGGTTTTGGCGTGGTGTCGGTGGAGACCGCGGACCTCGCGTATCGGTCTTTGTCCTTGCGTTTTTTGGACAAAACGGTAGTCGGAGTCTCCGACGACATTTTATAATCAAAAGCTTTACCAAAAAAGTGCTGGGCGAACTCCACCCGACGCTTAATAGTGCGTTTATTGAAAGTAGCGCAAAAGCGACAGCCCAAGACGTCGTGGTCTGGGCCTAAACAAGGTATGCAGAGGGAATGGAAATCCTTATGCGGTATTTGCTTCCCATAAGAAATACAATTGTTAAGTTTGTCTGACATCGGTCTGAGGCAAGAAAAGATTCCCCAACGGGGTATTTAGCTTTAAAGAAGACTTCGGTTTCCAAATTTTTGTAATTTCAGGAGCTGGCCGACCGGCACTTGCGAACTGCTTCTGCTTCGGGCACCGCAAGGCAAAAAGACTGAAGAAAATGGCGTTGGCTGTGTCTTATATACCCCTGTCGCACTGACATCAGGAAAGAAAGCGACAACAACCGACGCCAGACCTAGACTTTGGAATTCAGCCGACAGAGGACCCGCCTGACGGCAGAGAACCCATCTGTAATTACTGCAGCTGTATGCACGATGAACATCGTTAGCGCTTTCACGGACAATCAACTTCCGCTTCCTCAGACATAATCTTACAATCCAAGCATAACCTCTTATATACATCACATCTAATTTTTAACCAATTAAAAATAATTAATTATATAACTAAACGATGAACACACGTTATGCTTGGATTGTTTGTTCTTTTCGAGAACAGTTTATACATAAGTGACTGTTGTATTTCTTTCTTCAAGAAGGCATCTTCAAACGCCGTCTCCGAACTCTGGTCCGCTAATGATTGGCAGTAGATTTTTACGTGCAGAGTTGCCGGCCCTGACGCACAACCTTCAATGAAGGTACGCCCATTCACGCATGTCTCAACACAGAAGACGCTCTAGCTGAGAATCGAACAGGACATCTTACTGTGAGGCGACAATGCTACCGCAGCACCACCACCGCAGTTATATATACACACACGGATTTAAAAATACATACATACTCACACACATATATACACACAGACATACTATATTACACATTCGATATATATATATATATATATATATATATATATATATACACACACATACACACACACACACACACACACACACACACACACAAATATATATATATATATATATATATATATATATATATATATATATATATAGGTTCATAGTTAAGTACTAGGCTATCTGCCCATGGGCATTTATAAGCCTAGCCACAGAGTGATGGCTTTCGCCTCCCCATTAGATTAGAAACCTGGGCCTCTGTCAACAGGGCTCTTGAAGTGATCCCAGGGTAGAACTTACAATTACTCATCCACTCATCATGATTTCTTTAGAAGAGGGTCAGAGAGGAGCTCTGTCGAATATGGATTGGGATTCTATTCCAGAGTGAGGGGAGTCGCTGGGACAGGAATCTATCCCTCCAGCATGTCCTGTTTACTGTTGTACACAGGTTCAAGAATGAGTGGTTCTGAGGGATCTCGTTTTTTTGAGATGAAGCATGTCCATTAGTTCACGGTTTGACATGACCCTATAGGTCATGCATAGGTCACCTCCGAGCAGATGGTAAGCAACTGAGAAGAGCTGGAGCTTTTTTAGTCGTGCTTCATAGGGTAATTGTTTATGGCCCTTAATCCTCTTACTGAGGTACTTCTGTGGTCTTTCTAGTTGTTGCAGGTGTCTAGTGAGGTACATCCCAAATGGGGCACTGTACTCTATTATGGGCCTAATCAGTGAGGAGTAAAGGGGCACAATCACCTCCTTGGATCTGGATGAGAAACCCTTTGTAATCAGGTGTGCCACATAGAAGGATTTCCTGTCCATTTTGGCTATGTGGTTATCAAAGGAGAGCATGCTATCTACTTGGGTACCCAGGTCCCTAATTACTTCTTCTTTACTTAGTGGATTCCCATCTATGTGGTAGTTTGTAGGTACTTTGTTTTTCCCAAATGGGATTACCATGCATTTTTTGTCAATTAGCTTGCCGTGACTGACACCAGGTGTTTGTCTCTGAGAGAACCATTTGCAGGATGTCTGTCAGCTGGAGAGTCAATTATTGCACCCAATTTACAGTCATCTGCGAACTTGATTAGGCACAGTCCCTCCGCCTTTGCCTGTACTTCGGAGAAATGTATACCGAACAGGAGGGGTCCCAGGACTGAGCCCTGTGGGACTCTGCTTGTGACTGGTTTAGAGTCAGACATGGCGCCTGCCACTCTTACCGTGTGGGTTCTGTCTGAGAGCCAACTGGCAACCCATCTCGTGACATGGGGGTTGATATTTAAGCTGGTGAGTTTGTCTAGGATTCCTGATTGTGGGATGGTGTTGAACGCCTTAGCGAGGTCCTGATATGCTGTGCGGACCACCTTCCCTTCATCTATGGCCTTGGTGACTGTTTTGAGGAAGTCGATCAAGTTCAGGAGGCAAGATCTGCCTTTAACAAAGCTGAACTGGGTGGGGTCCAGTGTCTGGAGGTTCCCAATGTCCCTGTTAATGAGCTCCATGATAATGCGTTCCATGGCTTTGCAGACCAAGCTAGTCAAGCTTATAGGGCGATAGTTCCCAGGGTCAGTTGTGGCACCACCTTTGTGGACTGGTACGACTGTTGCTGTACGCCATTCTTTGGGTACATAGCCTGTAGAGAGGCGGAGTTTGAATAGTGATTTGAGATGGGGGGTTAATTCATTTTGAAGCACGTGTAAGACACAACCTGGGATAGCATCTGGTCCCATTGATGCTGTGTTTTTGGCCTTTGCAAGGGCTGTCTTTACTTGTGTGTCTGAGATATCTGGAGCGCCACATTCTTCTGGGATGGGTGCTAGCCCCTTTGGTGGAGGGGGGGGGGTGAAGTTTGCACTGAACTTGTCAGCCAGGATGTTGGCAATGTCGGCTGGTTCAGTGTATTTATGGCCATTATGCACTAGCTTGGAGCATATCTGAGAGTTTGCCCCTAGACACTTGACATAGTTAAAGAAGGCCTTGTGGTTATCCTTAGAGTCATTGGCTATTTTTCTTTCGAAGTTGGCCTTGGATGATTTAATGAGGGAGTGCAGTTTTTTACTCATGTTAATCAGAGATGCCTTCTTATTTGGGGATTTTGTTCCATCTTGCAGGAGTTTCCTCCTTCTGTTATAAAGTTTATTTATGGCCGGGGTCCACCAGACTGTCTTCCTCTTTTTTGAGGAGTTGATCTTGGTTTTACTTGGGATGGCTCGGGTCCATGCATTCTTGAAAGTGTTCATAGAATGCACTTGCAAAGGATTCTGCCGATGGGTCATTTTCCATTTGATTGGGAGCTTTGAAACTTCCCACTTTGGTCTTGAGGAGTGTGAAGTTGGCTTTAGAGAAGTTTTTTACCTTGATTTCCTTGACTGGGGGGGGGTCAGGATGTGGATGTCCAGTGTAATTAGTTTGTGATCTGATCTTATCAATGACGACCTCAGGTGTGGAACACAGGTTCCCCATGTTGGTGATGACCAGGTCCAGTATGTTGTCACCTCTTGTGGGAGTGGTGGCCAGCTGTTCAAGGGCGTTTGAGTTTATAAACTCAAGGAAGCATTGGGCTAGGGCATTTGAGCTTGAGTAGTTTTCCCAGTCAATGTTTGGATAGATGAAGTCACCCAGTAGCATGGTGTTGGGTAGGATCTTCATACTTTCTAATGTTCTCAGGAATGCTGCGTGAGGGTCCCAAGACAAGGTGGGAGATCTGCAGCAAGCTAGAAATTAAACAGTCAATTTACCCGCTGTCACTTGCACTTGGATGGTCTCAGATTCCGCGTGCTGTGTTACTAACCTGGAGGTGTGAGTGTTCTTGATGAATATGGACACACCCCCTCCTTGTGTGTTCCAGTCCTGGTTTTGGGACCTAAAGGTATAGTAGGAGTTATAGCCTGGTAGTGCTGGGGTGCTCTCTGGAGCCTTGAACCAGGTTTCTGTCACTGCACATATGTCGATTTCTTCCATACTAAGGAGAGCCTTGAGTGCGTGCATTTTGAGGTTTAGACTTCTGGCGTTGAGCAGCATTACCCTCAGTTTTTGTTTATTATTGTTGTTTATGGAGGCGGGTTTGTCTTTCGAGCTTTGCCTAAAAAAGGGAATACTGGGGCGGCAAGAGTCTTGACCAGTATTCGAAAACCCAGGGGCGACAGGTGCAGGCCGTCTTTGGCAAAGCAACGTGGCTTGTCGAGAATGTCGTCCCAGGCTGACAAGTACTGGACCCCTTTGAATGACACCAGTAGTTTAACCAATTGTTGAAACTGATAATTTTTTCTTCATATGCTGGCATCATTTTGGGTGAGGGCAGGATGCTACTCAGAGTCATACCAGCCTGGGCTACATGGTCAGAGAGCTCCTCCATGTCTCTTTTCATGTAGTCCAGGGAGGTACGTCTCAGGTCATTTACGCCAACATGTACAATGACAGAGTCATATCTGTACTTGTTGTGGAGTGACCTGAGTGCATGTGTTATGTGGTGGGTTCTGGCACCAGACAGGCAGCTTACGGTAACCTTCTCCTTGTTCAGTCTAGTGAGTGGGACTTCTGTGTGCCTGATGATAGAATCACCGATTACTAGTGTACTAGGTGTGTTATTTAGCCTTAGGGGCCGTTTCTGCTTGGCACACTGACATTGTGACGTATGTGTTACCTGGTTTCTGTTGTGGGGTGGGGGTTGCTTGGGTGTATGTTTAGGCAGGTTCTTATTTAGAGCCTCCGAGTATGTTTTTGTGTGTTTCTGAGAGTTGTTTTCTGGTGCTGCTGTGGCTGTTCTATGTGAGTCTGGTAATGTGGTGCTAGTGTTGCCCTTCTCCTTGTGACCGGTTGATCCAGTCGTGGGTTGAGAGAGCTTAGCCTCCAGTTTGGCTGTGTAGCTGCCTCTCTCACATATGTTTGCGTTGGTTGGGAGGAGGAGGGGTTGTTCAGGTACATGAGGCAATTGTAACATTGCCTCAGGATGCCCAGATTCACCAGCTGGACCAGAGAGGACACCTGCAGCTGTCCCTTGAATATGCCTGAATAGATGGCTGGGACTGTATTGCTGATTGGATGAGTAAAGAGCCTTATACTTCCTGAGTATAGGGCTGAAGTGCAAGCTGTAAGCTAGTGCTAGTT
Source organism: Protopterus annectens (assembly GCF_019279795.1). Taxonomy (NCBI): domain Eukaryota; kingdom Metazoa; phylum Chordata; order Ceratodontiformes; family Protopteridae; genus Protopterus; species Protopterus annectens. The sequence continues at coordinate 321,816,829 of NC_056747.1, read as the reverse complement.
TTAGTGAGTTTTAATAAGTGCCGGTCTTAAATTGCCTTATTTCTAGTGCTGGGTTGAAGTGTTTCAAGTGAAAAACTGAAGTGCAGACTTCGTGGAGCCTGGAATAGTTTACCCGCAGCTAAACAGCGCTGTGCAGTGTGCAAACCTGCGCAAAAACACGCTAAGTGTTTTTTATACCAGGGACATCAAAAAGGATAGAAATTAGCCCAAAATGGCCAATGAGCTACAAGTTGCTGGGCTAGGACCATTCCCACAGGGACAGATAGGCTTGCTCAGAGTTCCCTCTCTCACAGTGAACAAGGAAGCCACCTAATTATCCAAGTATGATATGGGCAACACGGGAACCTTTACCACAGTCCTGGATTCAGAAAAGCCTGAAAACTGAACTAGACTAGTTCAGAAAGGCGGGAAAACAAGGAATATTTTTGTGGGTTTTTTTTCAGAAACAGAAATGCAGAGCTTAAATTACTTTAAAAACACAGAGGAGGCTAGCGCACTTGAGTGTGTAGCCTGCGACTGTGTTACAGGTAACTTAAATGCAAAAACAACAAACAGCAACTTTTTTTCAAGTGCAACAAAGAAATAAGTACAGTATATATATATATATATATATATATATATATATATATATATATATATATATATATATATATATATATATTTAGAGAGAGAAAGAAAGAGAGCTGGTCTAGTTAGGGATGCCATAGTTTTACTACTGTAAATATGTGACTTCTAATTTGATGCATCACTCACTAGGTTAGTAAAAGGCAATAATGCCACCTTCTAAATGAATCACAGTCTACACAGGTTACCTGTATGGTCCAGACATGAAAAACACAGCAGGAAGAGGAAACAAAACTTGGCAATAGAAAGATGGGGGACATGTAGCAGAAAGAACAGCTCTGTGTAAAGGGCAGGCTCAATAGTATGCCAAATAGGGTAACATATCTTAGTGCTGGATTGTAGTAGTAGTACATTTCAGTGATCATACCTTTAAACTAGGATGGAAAGGAGGGGAGGGAATGAAAGAAGACAAGAGGAGAACTAGATGTTGATTTGGCAGTAGACAGAATGAAAAGAGAAATGCAGAACAGGAACAATAGTGTGACTGTATCATTACTATGAAATGCAAGCAGTCCTGGAAGGAAGATGGAGAATCTTCAAGCAGTGATGCAGGAAGAGTTTAGACCCTTTTCATATCACAGAAACATGGGCCATGCACAGAAGGATGTGGGGTACATGGGTATAAGCTCTTCAGGAATGAAGGACAAGGGAATACTATGGGTAGAATAGTAATCTATCTAAGGAGGGCATCAAATATAATGCGAGGGAGGAGGAACAGGAACACCAAACCAAGAATATGTTATGAAGGACAACTCTGTTTGCACAGAGGAATAAAGGCCTGACAACGGCTTAGACTAGGGGTACTGCAATCTCCTTGAATTGTTGTGAGAAGGATGGGTGTCCTTATCTTCAAAGAGAGGAGGACTGACTGCCCATTGACACAAGCCATCAAGAGGGGAAATGATGCAAAGGATAATCTTGGGGCAGATCTTTGCCCACCTCATACTGGTTGCATGAGTGTGAACTTGTATGAGGTGGGGTCTACTCATACTTGCAGCATACTCCCTGCTACTTGTGTGACATAGGTCATTTATTCCCCATCACAAGGAGAAGCTAGGGCCACTCATAAAAGATGATGCCCATCCACTCTATCTTTGTTTCTTTCTTGCCCTGGTCTCCACCCACCTCCAACTAACCCTCTGTTCACCCTGTTATGCATCTATGCAGGTAGTGCATATAAGATGGTGACATGGGGGCCTTGTTTCCCACATGGGGAGTACAGGGAGGATGAAAAAAAGTCCCTTGATCCCTGTAAATGTGCAGCAGGGTTGTGATCTCTATCAGTTATAAGGTTTTCTTTTCTTGAGAAATTCTCTCACTCACAGGAAAATGACAGGGCACTGCAGAGAAAAAGATAACAAAGAAGTTATGGAAAGAGACAGCAGGGCCTTGGTAATGCAAACTGCTGCAATAAAATGCTGTACCAGTGCCAGAAGTGAACTAGGCTGGGGAGAAAAGGACAACATGGACTCTCCGCATGAGAAAATATGATGCTTTTGGTCTGGTATCAAGAAAAATCCTTTTACATTTGGAGAAGTATAATAAAGTAAAACATCAGTAAGTGTCGACTAACCACTTTTGTTCCTCTGGATAATGGAACTTCAGAGTCAAAAACTGGATCACACCCCTTAACTTTAATTCAAGTCTTGGAACCAAAAATTTCTAAAGTGACTTGACCTTTAAAAAAAAACAGACCCAGTTTAATAAATCCCTAGAAAAAAGTACACGTTATAAACACATGCTATCACAAGCAGCATCACTATACAAAATAAGCAAAATTTAAAAACAAACCAAGTGAAAATAGCAAGATAGTAAAAGACATTTATAAAAAAGAGCTTTCTTCAACACAGCCTACAAAAATTACATGATTAATATCCAATACAACTGTAGCATCAAGAATAATCTGACAGTAAAGCTCCTTTTCCTCCAATAAAAGCGCCCCCCCCATTCACCACCCCTAACTGGATGTGAAACCTTTTCTAACACAGTCAAAGAAAACTTTCTAAAATCACTGCACAGCATTGAATGTTTATATACAGTATTACTAGCATCCTTCTTATGGATAGCATAAATGTGGGAAATCCTTTTAACGGGCCCCTCATAAAACGTGGGACAAGTGGCACAAAGCCAAATAAACTATTCCTCCTGTATTAGTCATAACTACCCTCAAGTAAAATCAACCTAGAAAAAACGGCAACCGAAAAGTAGGTGACCTGAAGAATAAATCTGCATTGTTTACATACTCCACAGTGCCTCATACCCACATTCTTGGTAGATTTCACCCACTTAGTTTGATTCATTTCTAGGATGCTCTTCAAATTAACACTATTTCTGTACACAAGCCTAAGACCTGGCTCCAACTTTGTTAATAAATCAAATGCACCAAAAATAGAGTTTCGCTGGGAACTAAAATCTTCGCCAAAGATATTCCCTACTGTAACTTATTACCATAGCCCGGGACCAGTTGTTACTGTTAACTCCATTAGCTACAGTACTGTCTCTATAACACAACAAAGGGGTGTAACGCAAATGCCTCTGACCTTTCACCCAGTCCCCAAGGTACAACAACATATCTCATGGGTAGCCCCGATCCAGAAACATGTTGCATAAATCTAATGTTTCATGATTAAAATAATCAGAAGTAAGCCTACTTAACCTAATAAACTGATCCAATATTAGATTCCTCTTCTGCCAGAGTGGGTGCAAGCTATCATAGTGGAGAAAACTGTCTGAGTAGGTCTCCTTCCTAAAAAGAGTTTATTCAGATTTACTAACCTGAATATTCTTGGTAACCAAAACATCGAGAAAATGTATAGAAGCCAAATCAAATTGATATGTGAACTCCAAGAAGTTGGTGGTACTATTAAGAATCAATAAACCCACCTAATTCTGCCACTTCCCCTTTCTGTAGAACAAAAGTATCATCCAGGTACCAGAGGTATAACGGGATTATCAACCAAAAAGGGGAAGTGAACACGAAATTATTCTCCCATGACCATAAAACCAACTTAGCAAGAGGAGGTGCAGACATAGCACCCATAACAACTCCTTTTTAATTGCTTAAAGTACTTGTCTTCAAAAAATGCAAATCCTGCTATCACAAATCAAAGATATCTCCTGTGCCCTTTTGCAACAGGAATATGAAGGCAACCATCCTTCAGGTCTAGTGTAACCATATAGGCTTCTTAAAAGATCAGGGTTAGCCATTTTTGAAGGGTTAACATTCTGAATTTGTGAACATGAAGGAACTTTAACAGGTCTAAAATTGGTCTCCAGGTACCTTTCTTTCTTGGGACTAGAAAGCTCCTGGAGTAAAACCCTGTTGTCTCCTCTCCAGCAGAAACTATCTGAATCAACCCCTTGTTGCAGAAGCTTTTGCAAGACTGGGCATAGAAGATCCTCTTGGTCACTGGGGACACTGGCATCCCTAGGGAGGTGGACCTTTCCCAGAAATGAATGAAATACCCTTTACGACAACGTTTAGGATGCAACATTTCCTTGGTGATGAACTTCTATTGCTGAAAGAATGAAGAACATCTTCCCACCAGAAGGAAAGAGAAGACATGGGTTGGGGAGTGGGGAGCTTTGCATGGTCCCAGCTGCTCTCTCGAGGGGGATAGGGTTCTTGGATTCCTGTTGCAGAAGCTTTTGCAAGACTGGGCATAGAAGATCCTCTTGGTCACTGGGGACACTGGCATCCCTAGGGAGGTGAACCTTTCCCAGAAATGAATGAAATACCCTTTACGACAACGTTTAGGATGCAACAATTCATTGGTGATGAACTTCCATTGCTGAAAGAATGAAGAACATCTTCCCACCAGAAGGGAAGAGAAGACATGTGTTGGGGAGTGGGGAGCTTTGCATAGTCCCAGCTGCTCTCTTGAGGGGGATAGGGTTCTTGGATTCCCCCAGATCTAAGGCATTAAGCAGGTTGCCATATTCTAAACCGTCTTAATTCTCTTTGTTCAGGAGGCTTCCCCTTATCTTGCCTTAAAGTCAAAGGCCAGGGTATAGAAAGGTAATTCCTATTACATCTAGGTGTGGGAGGCAATTAAATTATCTTACACTTTTGATTTGCTTCTCCTTTTTTGTCCAGTTCTCACATTCTCTGTTGGAAGCCTGGACAGGAACTCCTTTATCTAGTGGGGCATTAAGGAGCTCAGCCTTTACATGGTCAGAGAGTGGGTGAGTCCTCAGCCAGGCTCGTTTACAAGTGACAGAACCCATTAGCAGCTGTTCTGTATGATGCATTCAATGCACTGCAACCAAATACGAGTGTCTCTAGATACCAGCTGTGGTAATCTAGTGATCTTCTGTATGTCCTTTCTGTAAGGCCTTCTCTGTAATGCCCTCTGCCTTAATAATGATTTGTTTCTACAAGGACTAAGTATTTTAACATTTGAAACTGACAATTAAAAGCCCTCAGAGAAGGTAGCAGATGCGTCTTAAGGGCACATTTGGTGGATTTAGTAGACACTGACTAATCAGACTGTGGATTTAGTAGACACTTACGAATCAAACTGTGGGTTCTTGTAGAGGTGCTTGTGAGTGTCAAGCACTCATGATCTGGTTTCCTTGAAGCAGGTGGCAGAGAGTCTGGGTGCAGAGCACCATCAAAGACATCATCTTGTACTATATGAACCGGACATTAGCCAGCAGTCTTGGAGGATGGTAGATTTAGAAGTTTTCTGTTATGGTTTTGGTCCTGAAACAATTCTTTGCTCTCCCAGTTAAGGCTTCCATCTTATGCAATGCATCCCTGATGGACAAATCCTTAGGAGGAGGAGGAGCAGGTGCATCACTTAAGGTCAGAGTCACAGTAGGATTGAAGCAGAAGAGGTGTTCAGAACAAGACATTTCTTCCTCATACTCTGGTTCTTGAGGGTCCTTTTCAAGATGGAGTGCTGTAACATTGGATAAGAGGAACACAGTATAGTTGAGTTTCCTCCTGAAAACAAACATCCCTCCTCTTACTGGGAGAAGATTCAGGGGTTGGCAGTTGTGTCTGCCTGATCTTCCTGGATTTCATAAAGGCAATGAATTCCTGGTCGATCTTAAAAAGTTGCAGAGTTTCAACCTGGGGTGTAGTGGCTGAAGACTGGGATAGTAGACTGAGGCAAGCTGAGTGATTACCTTTGGTTTAGTTATCTGTTTAAAAAGGAAGGCCTTGGTAAACGGACAGGTGACCATGACTTCAGTCTGGTTTCCTAAAGTTGGTTTACTTTGTTTGGATGTTGTGCATGAACATTCTCCCTTGGTAGCCAAACATTTGAGCATCAGAAGCTGAAGCCTGAGGAGTGGCTTTGGACCCAGCTGACACTGGAGTCAGAACCACTCAGCACTTAGAGGAATGGAGGTTAACAACTTGGGAAATTCTGTTTAACAATGCCTACTTGTCTTGTCCTGCAGTTATCTGACGTGCAGAAATCTAAAATAAAAAAATGTCAGGCTGAAAGAGGATGGTATGATTCCTGTCACATTACAGCTCACATATCAACAGCTACAGTTAAGTAGCCTTAACTTTTTGTACTTTATATCATAGAACTCCATCTGAAGGATGTGGCAAAGCCTCCAGCTCACTGTTCTGGGTGGCTGCCCCACAGAGGCTTTCCGCAAGCCAGAGAGATCATTTTCAGGGTGTCTGAAGGATCCTTTCTTTTGCTACCAGTGTATTCTTAACTTCTACTGCAATGCACTTCTACGGTACCCAAATAAACAGACCATGAAAGCAGTTGCAAGGCATAAAGCTTTGAGACACAGGTTTCCTGTTAGAGACCCAATACGTTATGAACATTTACATCATGAAGTCTAGCTATGGATAAAGATGTCCGACAATGTTCAAGTATCTAGAGAACAGCCTACTAAAGTCAATAGTCGAGTCGGGATTTCATCAAGTAAAGCTCACAGCAATGCTCAAAGACTGAAAAAGCGCAAAGTGGATACTTACACCTCAGTGACCGTTTCAGACACTGGCCATTAGCAAACAATTGTTTGAACATGGAAACATTTTGGCTCCCTGTAGCCATAAAATGACAGCTGTGATACCAACCTTCTTTCTGTTAACCCTTTTGGGGCAGCAGTAAGGAGGAATGGGACAGTGAAACTGGTAATAAGCAACTCCTTTTCTAAAGTAGAAAAACCTTCACAAGTGGTTTGCTGTCTTAATGTGCAAATAGAATCTCAAAGTCCAAAATGCACACTCACTCTCCTCAGGAAAATGTACAGGACAAATGACTGAAGGTTGGTGATGTTGAAGGTGTTAAGGCTGCTCAAAGCTAGGCTGAACTTGAAGCCCCTTGTCAAACCAAGGAAAGAGTCAGTTCGTTGAAGTAACAGCAAGGGTAACAAGTCAAAAGTACGGAACACCTGTAGCATAGGTGCCTGCAACACATACAATATCAATATCTGCTGCACTGAAGTTCAGAAAATGCACACCTGGTAGGTAGATGTCAACAAGTCCTATGGTTAAGACTCACTTTGACAGTACCAATTTCAGATGAACCAGTACCAGTAGTTAGTGAAGCAGGTGCCAAGGAAACTGTATCAGAGAGACAGATGCCTGTTGGGCAGGCATCAGGACAGCCTGCCTGATAACAGACATGTGGTACAGCTGTCATCGGTACTCAGCAGAAATCTTCATCACAAGCAATTTAATAGCGGCAGCCAACCAATAACTTCTGGGAGATGGACTGGGCATCTACCTAAACAGGCTGGAGGAAATGGAGAACAGGGAGTGGTGGTGGGTTCCATGAGTAATCATAAGGGGCAGATTAATTTTTTTCTCTAGCTTGTGCTACTCTGTTTTTTAAGCCAAGGTAGGGGCATGCAGTGCTCAAGTGTTTCCGATTGTTCTAGGGTTTCTTACATCTCTGAAAGATGAAAGATACAGCTCCATGATCAGACTTCCTCACAAAGGAAGGAAAGCAAGTTTGACTAAGATGATCTTCCAGCCCAAGCAGCTGTTATGGCAATACACACTTTCCTAAGTCATTATGCCTACAGTAGCTGGCAGCATCATTAAACTCAGTATGGAGCTTTTAGGGTGCAATGTTGTAGGCCAAGTGAATTTAAAGCAGCTGGTATGCTCAACAGCCATCAGAACCTGTTACTCATAGGCAAACTTGGTTTCAAATAGAAGCTTTTATAGTACGGAAGGATCTAGACCTGCTAGAACTCAAATGAACCCTATAAGGAATGGGTATTGCAACAACGAAAGTTGTTAGCTCAAACTTCCCTACTGATTCATTTTACGTATCTGCAATTTAACTGGGAAAGTCCACTGGGCCATTCAGAGCCTGTTTTCAGTAGAGGCCCGGGAAGAAAAGTTTCTCAGTACAATAATTAAAAGTAGAACTGGGTAGGAGCCTATTTTCAGCGGAGGCCCGGAGAGAAAAGCTCCACAAAAACAAAAGTAATATACATAAAATTTTTTTGTGTAACTAGTTACTTGGAGAATAAGTACAGTATAAAAGACATTATAACATTGTTTGTTAAAACATATATACTGGTAAAGACCATAACTATATTATACAGAGATGAAATACAAGAAGAAATTATGACATTTGTTGGTAATGAGCAGAGCAAATAAAGACTAGTGACTGTAGATGAATTGATAGGACACTGTTAGCAGATATCCCTATATTCCTAAGATAGATATGTAACACAAAGGAAATACTGCCAGCCAAGCTAGCTGGAATTCTGTAAATAATTATGGTCACTTGTGAATATTAATATGATTTACATAGAAATGTAACAAAAGGAGTTACTGCCAGTCCAGCTATCTGGAAGTTTGTAAATAGTTGCATGTCATTTGTGAATACTAGCATTATTCAATTGTGCGTTACTAAATGTATTAGAACTATATGTTATCTGTATATTAAACTAGTGGTAAAGAAGTGCGTGTTGAACAGGGTTTGTACAGTACTGAGCTTCAAGGATGTGTCCACAGTGTACCCTACTGGAAAACAGAAATGCATATAAAACTATACAACTGTGCAAATGTATGCTTTAATAGTAGAAACTGGAGCATACAGAGTTAACTTGCAAAACTTCAAGAAAGTAAGATGAAATTAAATTGTTTTATAATTGTGTTATAAAAAATTAGTTTCAATGCACCAAGGAGACAGGATGTCTAGAACTAGGGTGCCTTCTGCATTGTTTTGTAAGTGTTTTATGTCTTCTAGCAACTGCAAACATCTGAAAGCTTGCATTTTTCACACAGAGATGCTAAATGTTGGACACTGGGGGTTTAGCTTGGGAACAAGTCAGGTGACAAAAAAGTGAGGTCAGCCAAGCTAACATAGCAGTAATATCTGGTATTAATTTAAGAACTCTCTAGGAGAGAGATTGTACACTTTGTATTTTGTCTTTGACCTGGAAACACAACCACTCATCACCATCTGCACTTGCCTTGCTCTGTAAGCAAGTTCTTGGGACATAGTAAATCTTTTTAGACTGATAGGAATATAGTAAAAATCAGTTTAGAGATTTTCTTTATTTATTTGAGACTGTCCTGCTCAGTTTTAAATATTCCTTGTGATTTTGAACTCTGAAGTAACTGTGTTGGATTTACTGAGTAATGTCTTGTTCTTTTATTTATTATTAAATATATTTAAACCTATTTTTGTGGCTGATATTTGTGAGACATATTTAAGTTCTTAGAGTACTTGCATATGTATTTGGTGACACTGTACAGGACACTCCTAAATAGCCTTGCATGCTTGGTCAGATTAGCATTTGGATAATAGTAACATTAAAAAGTAGGACTGGACACCCTTTGTAAGGGCCTTATAGTAGCTGATAAGTAGGGGTTGGTGGCAGTGGAAACTACCTTATAGTCTGGGCAGATGGGGGCATAGCTAGTAAACCTATGCCAGCCTTCCCCAGGTGTGTGTGTGTTTTATATAAATCAAATCTCAAAGTGTGCGTGTGTGTGTGTATATGTGTGTATGTATGTGAGCTACCTGGGCAGGGACACGAAGCACTGGTTGGACAGAGATGGTACTGGAGGTCTTGGGTTGACCCCTCAGCTGATATCTTAACCCTATAGCTGTGCCAGTGGGGAGACTTATTGGGGATCTGGAAAAGTGAGAAACCAGCCCCACACTGACTGTGGTCTCTGTGTGCTCTTAAAGGAAATTGCGCTTTACTGTGTGTGTACATCCCCTAGCTGTTGCCAGTGGTGATGACTGAGACTCCTTGTTTTACTGGGCTAGTGCAGGGGCATCACCTATTAAATGAGAATTAATGTTGTTTTGTTTAAGCATTCAACCTTTGTAGGTTGCAACTTTAAGATTTTTATTTTATGCAGGGATAGATGGGAGAGCAGTTGTTAGCAATGGGTGGGATATTGCTAGGAGACTGGATGGAAAGAAAAACTTATGGAAGTCAATATCATGGCTAGTTTGACGTGTTGTTTTTATAGTGGGGGAAAAAGGGGTAGTGTTGTAAATACTGTAAAGTTATCCTGGACTGTGGCGTGAAAAGAGTCATGTGTTTGAGAAGTGATTTTTGAGTAATTTTTTTAAAGTGAATAATATTTGTTATGGATTTAATCATGTCTGGAAGTGTGTTCCAGGCATTTGCTATATAGTAAAGAGTCTCCTGCAGTATTTGTACACATGGATACTTTTAGCAAATATTTGTAGGAGTGTTGGTTATTTTGGGTTTTGGCTAAAGAGTGGGAGTAAAGAAGCTGGCTGGGAGGAAGGTTTGGTTTGTAAATCTACAGAATCTGTTGATTGCCAGATCTAAGGGGCCTGTTGGAAGGTGGTACTTGAATACTGAGCTAAGGACAGGACACAATCAGAACGTTTTAAAGATCAGTTTGTGGGCTGTAGTTAGTTGTAGACAAGAGGGGTACTTTGGTAATTCTAGACATTTTAGGGAATGTACAGCAGTACAGTGATGGGTGGTGTTTTTTGAATTTGTTGCGAGTTTGGCTATTTTATTGCAACAAGTCTCGAGCCTGGCCTTTAGTGTAGTATGTAGGTTGGTAAGAAGTGGGGTGCCATACATGAGAGAAGGGAGTAGGTAAGTGGAAGCAAGGGTGCATTTAGTGGAGGGGCTGAGGAATTGAAAGTACCTGTAGAGAATTCCTAGTTTCTGATGTGTTTTTTGGATGCTGTGTTGTGAGTACCAAATTTTAGGAGTTAGTCTATGGTGACTCCTACAAGTTTAGTGTGGGGTGACAATTTCTATTTTTGCCTTATTTTGAGAATAGATATTGAACTTGGTTTTATCTAAGAGGGTTGATTTATTAAGGGTGAATAGCATGATCTTGATTTTATTTGGGTTAAGGGCTAGGTGGTTATTATACATCCAGGATTCAGTGGTGAAGGCTTTTTGAGTTGGAGATCAAAAAAAGGGTCAGCTGAATAAACTAGGGTGGAGTCCCCCGCATACTGAATAAGAGATACATGGGTCACAGATGAGTGGAAATTATTAATGACGATGTTGAATAAGACGGGACCAAGTACGGAGCCTTTAGGAACTTCACTAGAGGTGCCAAGGTAAGAAGAGAGAGTTTTGCCATTTGGCAAGCAAAACAACCACCACAGATCAAAGGAAAATGTTTTATTTACCTCTAGCACCTCAGCAAAAATGTCATCAAGGAGTAAAACCACTTACAAATGAGCATCTTTAAATACACCCATGAAACACAAACACTCATTAGTAAAACAAGTACGGTTTGAAGTCTTTCACAACTAGGTTCCAAGAAGCATGTTAGGGACATCAGAAAAAAGTAGTTGCGTCTTACCATAATGTTCCATCAGTGTTGTTGATCTTCACTCATTCATTACTGATGGGTTATCGGTTCCGTCCTTGAAACCGAGCCGGCCAATATCAAGATTGCGCCAGCCAAAAACTCTCGAGCCATGTCCTACCCCGAATGCTCTGCTCCCGGTTACCTCGATCGGGTTTGCATGTTGATAGATAAAAGTAGAGGCTACCTCTGGTCATAACAGACCTACAAGAAAGGAGTACATGAGATCAACCAAGAACCTCCGGATGGGGGATGGAGGGTGGGAAGTAATGAATGAATGAAGAACAACACAGATGGAACGTTATGATAAGACAACTTCTTTATCAGCTGTTGTTAATCTTTGTTCATTCCTTACTGATGGGACAGAGTCCCCAGCTACCTGTATCCCTGGGTGGCCTTCAGGGAAGGATATTCCTGAGCACCATGAAGCCAAAGGAAGCTCTACCTCTGGAGGCCAAGTCCAATTTGTAATGAAGAACAAAGGTATGAAGTTAGGCCCAAGTTGCAGGTGAGCAAATATCATTGAGGGAAGCCTTAGCATTGAAAGCTGCTGAAGTTGCCATTAGCATGGAAAGCTGCTGAAGTTGCCATAGATCTTGTAGAATGTGCTTTGACTCTACGAGGCAAGGTGAGATGGTTTTAGTTGCAGATAAAGGTAATACAATTTCTCCACCATAAAGCCAATTTAACTTTTGATACAGGATGACCCCGTCTAGGTCCAGAAAAAGCCAATAACAGTTGGTCTGATTTACGGGTAGATTTTGTTCTGTCCAGATAAAATCATTTTTGCCTATCAACATCCAAGGAGTACAAGCAATACTCTCCCTTGTTAGAATGGTTAGGAAAGAACACTGGAAGGTCAATAGATTAGTTGAGAGATCGCTCTGACACCACTTTTGGCAAAAAGGTAGAACTAGTTCTCAGTGATACCCTAATCCTTATAGAAAATAAGATAGGGAGGTTTGATGCATAAGGCCTGAAGTTCTGACAATCACCTGGCCGATGTGATTGTAATCAAAAACAAAGCTTTCCAAGAGAGATATTTTACATCACATGAAGACGCAGGTTCAAAGCTAGGAGCTGTTGGAGCTTGTACCAAAGCCAAATCCCAAGGTTGTACCGGTTCTCTAAAGGGAGGTTTGAGGTGAAGAACCCCTTTCAAGAAAATCTTAGAGTCTGTGTGACATAAGTGAAGAATCTTGAAAACCAATATGGAAACTTGAGATGGCAGCTATATGTACATGGATAGTAGAGGCAGACACCCCAGAGTGGAAAAGATGTGATAATTAAATACCACCAAGACTGGGGCTGACAAGGGGTCTAATTGTTTATTTGCTGCCCATAGAGAGAACCTTTTCCATTTGTTAAAATAGATTAGCCTGGTGAACGATTTATGAGACGCAATAAGTATATCGTGCACAGGGGACGAGGGGTTTTCATGCCTGGCAATCACTGGAAGTGGAGAAACCAAGCTGTCAGTTTCAGGGTTGTTAGATTGGGGTGAATCAGACCCTGCGGATGGGAGATCAACATCGAAGATGGATTGAGGCTCCATGGTTGATCCAGCAGGTGAGGCAAGTGGAAGGGAAACCAGAGCAATGAGGATCATTTAGCTCTTCAACTGTCGTGCTTTTTTCAGAAATTGGGAGATGAGGGGAAGAGGAGGAAAGCATAAAGAAGACCAGAGGGGGCCAAGGGTGGACTAGAGCGTCCCTTGGTGACTGTCCCCAAGGGGGGATTAGGGCAAAGTAGTTGCTGCACTTGTAGTTGGTTGGAGAGGCAAATAGGTCACAGCAAGGCTGGCCCCAGCGGCTGAAGATTTTTGCCGCTATCAGAGGATTGAGGGACCACTCGTGAGGTTGTAGAATTCACCTGCTCAAATTGTCCACTATCACACTGGAGCTCCCGGGAATGTGCATTGCAATTAGAAAGCGGTTGTAAGCTATCACCCATTGCCATATTATCAAGGCCTCTCGGCATACCGGGTAAGATCTGGTGCCCACTTGTTTGTTGATATACCAGACCACTGACATGCCTGATTGGATCACAATAGTCCCTGACGGAAGGATGGAGTGAAATACTTGCAATGCTAAAAGCACCGCCCTCAGTTCCAGGACATTGATATGCAACAGGGCCTCTGTCTCCAACCAGGTGCCTTGGACCAAGTTTCCCCTGACATACCCCCCCACACACCATTAGGGAGGCGTCCGTGGTCACCGTGGCTATCGGTTGATGGCGTTGAAAGGGCGAGACTATGGCTGGGGGTTTCCAGATGTCCACCAGAGTAAATTGTGCTTGCATCTCTGAGTTACACTTATCTGAAAGGACAAAGGATGTTGTAGAGGGTACACCACTGAGTGAGAAGTACCCACTGAAAGCCTCATGTAGAATCTGGCTAGAGGAACAATGGTAATCAATGCTGCCATTGACCCCAATAGCTGGAGTATAGACTGAGCGGGAGATTTGTGATGACAGAGCAGCAGTTGAACTTGTCTTATTCTCTGAAGTCTGTGTTCTGGAAGGGATGCTGTGCAATTTCATGTGTTCAACTGTACCCCATAAATTCCAAAGACTGAGTTGGGGTTGTGTTGGATTTCTCTCAGTTTATAGTGATTCCCAGGCTTCGAGCCGTTGAGAGTATACTGCAGGGCTTCTTCCAGTAGACGCTTGGTGGGGGTGGTGAGGAGTCAGTCGTCTAGATATGGAAATGCCTGGAATCCTTGAAGTCACAAGTGAGCGATAACCACTGCCATGCATTTTGTGAACACTCTGCAGGGTGCACAGAGACCGAAGGGCAGGGCTCTAAATTGGTAGTGACTGGCTTCTATGCGAAAGCAGAGACATCTCCTTGAGCATTTGTCCATTTTTATGTGGTAATACGCATCTTTAAGATCTACAGAGCAAATACAATCGTCTACTTCCAGAAGAGGAAGGATAGACTGAACCGTGACCATCCGGAATTTCTCTGTTTTTACCAATTTGTTTAGTGTACTGAGATCCAGAATTGGTCTCTATAGTCCCCTGTCTTTTTTGGCACTAAGAAGAACCTTGAGTAAAAACCGGATCCTATCTGGTCTGGGGGAACCATCTGGATGAAGCTTTTCTGTAGCAGCTTTTGGATTTCGTGTGCTGCTGCTTCCCTTTGACTGGGTGGAACTTCAAGTAATACTCTTGATGAGACTGGGCAAAGATAGAAGGGGATGTGATAGCCTCTGGATATTATCCGTTGTACCCAAGAGTCTGTGGTTATATTTTGCCAGGCAGCGGGATACAAGGAGAAACAACCCCCGAATGCTTCCAGAGGTGAGCAGTCGGGCAACGTTCCAGAAGCGCTGATAGGGTTAGCCAGAGAAGGAATCTCTGGAACCCCGGTTTTGCGAACCTCTTCTGCCACGAAAGGGGAGTCTTCCATTGGAGTTTCCCCCTCTACCTCTAGGAGAGAACTCGGTACATGCATCCTGGAAAGAGCCCTGTGATTTTTTGTGCCACATCTTTCTGCTCCTCTGATTTCTGGAGTAGAATCACTGAGGAGTGGAGTGTCGGACACCAACGGCAAACCGGGTTTTGCCATCTTGTTCACATCTTGCCAGCATATCTTTGACTTTGGGGCCAAACAAAGAAACGGCCACTATGGGGGCATTCAAGAAGGAAGCCTTAAAGGAGTCCACAAAGTTGTAAACGCACATCCAGGCAGGTCTGGAAACTATACCCGCACCTACCGATCTATCGCCTTCCATCACGTGAGAAATGAGATGCATGGAAGAGTTGGAAATGGACTCTAGGGTGGCCAAGAAGCCACGTTGTCACGGACCTCATCAGAAACAGCTCCTGCCAAGGTTTCAGAGAGCTGGTTGATAAGATCTTGCTGAAGCCTGGTAAAATGTGCCAAATAATTCAAAGACCTTACAGTGAAGGTCGATGAAGCAAACACATGCTTCCCTAATCTGTCAATCGCCCGGGACTCCTTGTTGGGCGGATGGACAGTTAGACTCTCTTCTGCCAAATCCTTCTTAGTTGCAGCTGCCACCATCATAGCATCTACTGGAAGACCTCGTGACCAATGTGGGTGCTCAGCTGGGGTCAATAATATTTTATCTGGTCTCCCAGGTATCACTTTCCGGGTATCAGGAGCCTTTCATGCACGCTGGACAAGCTCATCGGCAGGCGGAGTGAACCAGGAGGTAGGGGGCTGGGCACGAAAAGCCTGCAGGAATACGGATTCCTCAGAGTAAGGATTAGAGGGCTTCCAGTCACCCCTCTGTCCAAGGATCTCGAGGATGTCACCAAAGGACACCATCAGAGGGTGACCATGGGGACCCTTCCCCATCATCAAAATCTGTATCTTCAGTCAAGGACTCCTCAGAGGAGTACATGTGCTTCCTCTTACATGACGTTTTGTGGGGTACTATCTCAGTGGGAGGTTCTGAGTAAGACTGCAAAGAGGGGGTCTCCTGAGGAGGAGAAACCGGAGGCTCTTGTGCCCGATGACCGGCGGTTGAGGCTTGTGACAATTGCGGCAC
The DNA here is from genome assembly GCF_019279795.1 of Protopterus annectens. NCBI lineage: Eukaryota > Metazoa > Chordata > Ceratodontiformes > Protopteridae > Protopterus > Protopterus annectens. The sequence goes on along the minus strand of NC_056747.1, from coordinate 321,800,920 downwards.
AGAGGAGGGAGAAGACTCAGACATGTGAGCTTTGCCAGCGGAGGCAAGCACCCTCTCCATGGCCTGGAAGGCTGGCCCGCCCAAGGAGAGATGGCAGCTCGAACTGAGCACAACAACTTCAGAACCAGGGTCACACCCCACCCTGACGAGCCCACCCCCCAGACCAGAAGTCTCAAGAGGACCGTGAAATGTAAGAGAGAGAGGATCCCTGGAGGGTGCCATAGAAGAAAAAAAAAATCGGCGTGGGGCCAGGAATGCCCTCCCCTATGGCACAGCCAGTGGCTTGAGAAGAGCCCGATGCCCAGTGCATAGAGGGCCACAAGGATGACTCTGATTCCAAAGTGAGATCCACTATTGGAGTCGGAGGAAGGGAAGCTGCTGTCTGAGTAATAGGCTTCGAAACTGGAGTAAAAGGTGGAGTGTTTGGGTTTGTGGAGATATACGTTCACCTGAATGAGGGAACGTGAACTTCGATGGTTGGGAGAGACCTCTGGCCACAAGCAACTGCTCAGCAAGCTGCAACACATCCTGTTCAGACTCACTCTTGGTTGACCTCATGGAGAAAGCTGATGGTGATTCTGGCCTTTCTAGGAAAGAACTATACTGACTGCTAGCAAAAGCATCCAGTGAAGGAGAATATTTGGTCCTTGCTAATTCAATTGGTGCAGAGCCCAGAGCAGAGGGTGTCTGTACCGAAGAAAATGGTGTGGAAGTAGTCTGCACCGAAGATGTCAGCGCCATAGTAGTTGAAGGTGTTTGCATCGTAAAAGACAAAAGTCTGTCCCGAAAGGTACAGTGCTGTAGTGGAAAGTGTCGGCACTGGCACCAAGGACAGTGCCGAGAAGGACTGCACCGAAGCACATGTCAGTGCCAAAAATGTCTGCGCCTTGGAGTACAAGAGAGTCATACTTGGAGCCGAAGGTGACTGTACCAACGGTGCCGAGGGGGACTGAACCTGCATGGATGGTGCCGGTAAGGGTTGCGACAGAGCTGTCGGAACCATAGTTGTCTGCATCGGGAACTCTGGTGCCAGTATCGATAAAGGAGACATGGCTGTAGTCAGAATCATTTGGGGAGGTGCCGAGCCTTGAGACGACAGGGTCACAGGTGGCAACACCAAAGTAGTTATCAATTTCATCTTCTTATGAGTCGACTCCCTATGATCTCCAGAATGAGAAGAAGGGAGCGATTTCGATGAAGAGGAAGAACACCTATTGCGAGGTTTAACAGGAGGGGGTGAGCCCTCCGACCCAGAAATAGCCTCCGAGAAAGGAGACTTGAGGAGACCTTTCAAAATTAACTTATTCTTCCTCTCGTTGAGAGTCCTGGTAGAGACATTTTTTACAAATCCCACACGGAGGATCCACAGTGAGGTGGGAAACAATAAAACAGTAGACAGAAGTCATGGCCATCGGAAAGCGGTAACTTACAGCCACAATCCTTGCACTGCTTGAAACCAATGCTACTTTTCTTATCCAACATAACTGGTGTGGTAAACAGTACCAAAAAGAAGAAAGACTACCCAAAAAAGGTAAGAAAAGAAGGATTACCAACGATGGTAATGGAGAATTACCACAAGGTAAGAAAAGAGGGTAACAAAGGGAAAATACTAAGGGGAGAGAGTCTAAAGTGTATGATAGTGTAGGAAAATATTAGTATAAACTTTTGAGAAAATTTTAAGTAAGAACAATGTATAAACTTTCAAAAAAAATTAGACACTTAGCTGAGAGAGTGGCTTGACACAGCTGTACAGCAATGCAGCAAACAAGATCTGGGGTAACAGGGCGCAGAGCATTCTAGGCCTTGGCTCGAGTGTTTTTGGCTGACGCGAGCTTGTTATTGGCCGGCTCAGTTCCGAGGACGGAACCGATAACCCATCAGCATGGAATGAACGAAGATTAACAACATCGTATTGTTAGTTTGGAAAGTCCCTTGGGTATTCATTTTCAAAAAGTTCACCACAGTTAACTCTTCCTTGTTAAAAGGCTGCGTATTAGAACAAATACATATAGAATGGGGGGCACATGGAGATTTTAAAGATAAACTGCTGTATAAAGAAACTCTGTACATACTTAAATATGATACACTGATACTTAAAGAGTGAGGGTTAAAGAGCGAGTGCAATTGGAAATACAAGATTTAATAAGGCTATAATTGTTTTATTAATAAGTGTTTGATTGTTCAGGTGTTTGACTGATGGATGTATTTGAAGATTTTTTTTTGTGTTTTTGCTCCCTGAAGGCATTTTTGCCAAGGCACTAGAGGTGAATAAAACATTTTCTTCGGAACTGTGGTGGTCATTTTGCTTCAGTTTGGTTCTCTGTTTTGATTTTCTATTGGCTTTTGTTACTTTTGATGCCTACAGATTCTTCAAATAATTTACCATGCATCTTCCGAGATGATGGTTTAGAAGGTTCACAATGTACTATGAAACACTATATAATGCATACAGAAGAAAGTACAGTTTTGTACCTACCATAAATGTAGATGTCCGATAGGTATGCATCTGCAGTCATAACATATGGGTTTGTCCTGCCTCAGGCAGCCCTTCGGTCGGCCGGATTCCAAAGTCTGGGTCTGGCCTCGGCTGATGTCGCACCTTCCCCGACGTCATAGCGTCTGGGGTATAAAAGCATCAGCCGACACCATTTTCCTCAGTTTTTCTTGCCCCAGATGCCAGGTGCCCTCTAGGAAGGCTAAATTTGGATAAATGCAATAGAATTCCAAACATTTGCAAAATTATATATATATATATATATATATATATATATATATATATATATATATATACATACACATACATGTATATACAAACAAATACACCATAATAGATTCCCCCAGCTAGCTAAAAGAGGGGTAAACACCCTAGGAATACCACAGAGGGGTAGGAGAGAGGGTAAACCTGACTGCAGATGCATACCTATCGGACATCTACATTTATGGTAGGTACAAAACTGTACTATGTCCTTCAAGGATGCATCTGCAGTCATAACATATGGGTAGAATACCATAGCCAATCTGGGGGAGGAGGTACTAAGAAAAAGATGGTGTAGTTAAGATCCCCTGCAGGACTGCAGTAGCAAAGCCTGCTCTGGATCTGGAGTATAAAGGTAGATTGTAATGTTTGGCAAATGTATGCACGGAGCTCCAAGTAGCAGCTTCTAAAATGTCCTTGGTAGCCACCCCTCATAGGAAGGCTGTAGTGGTGGCCGTGGCCTTTGTGGAATGAGGCCTGATGTTTGCAGGAACTGACTTTCCATGAAAGGAGTAACAAAATCGAATGCAATTTCCTATCCATTTTGAAATTATCTGTTTGGAAATTGCTTTTCCTTGCACCACAGCAGCATGTGCTACAAATAGTTGGTCAGTTTTTCTGCTACTTTTAGTTCTGTCCAAGTAGTAGCGTAGTTGTCTGTGTATATCCAGGGTGTACAGAAGTTTTTCCCCCCTATTCTGTGGGTTTGGGAAGAACGTAGGCAAGTGAATAGCTTGGTTCAAGGATACCCTAGATACCACCTTTGGCATAAAAGTAGGATTAGTTCTTAGTGTAACTCTGCCCTGATGGAATATAAGAAATGGCTGTACTGCCATTAATGCTTGTAACTCAGATACTCTTCTTGCTGAAGTTATTGCCAGAAGGAATGCAGTTTTCCAAGACAGAAACTGAAGATCCGCTGTTGCTGCTGGTTCAAAGGGAGGAAGTGTTAGTTTCTCCAAGACAAAGTTGAGATCCCAAGCAGGTAGAGGGGGTTTTCTTGGAGGTTTGATATTTTTGATCCCTCTCAGAAATTGCTTGAGGAGAGGGTGTGAGAAGATAGGTGGATCCACATTGTATTCTGCTGAAATTGCTGAGGCATGAATCTTAATGGAAGAATAGGAAAGGCCATTGTGGAACAGTTCTGCTAAGTATTCCAGAATATGCGTCATGCTTGCCACTGTCACATCTAAGCCTTTTGATGTGTTCCAAATGAAAAATCTTTTCCATTTAGCTGAGTATGTCTTCCTTGTGGAAGGCCGGCGAGCTTCCATGATAATGTCCTTCACTTTCTGTGATAAAACATTTTGTTTTGGATTTAAGGGATTTTCCAGGCACTTAGTTGCAATGTTTTTAAGTTGGGATGCATGATCTTGAAATTGTTCTGCGTCACAAGAAGAGGCCATAGGGGGAGAGGCCATGGTTTTGCCTGTGACATGCTCCTCAATAGTGGATACCAGTGTTGCCTTGGCCAGTCTGGAGCTATCAGAATCACTCTTGGCTGTTCCTCCCTGATCTTCAGTAGAACCTTGTACATTAAATGGAGAGGTGGGAAGGCATATACTTTTAGAGCTTTCCAGCTGAGAGAGAGAGAGAGTCCACCCTCCATGCTTGTGGGTGGTATGTCCTTGAGCAGAATGTCCTCAGTTGATGGTTGAGGGGGGAGGCGAACAGATCTATCTCCGGCGTTCCCCATGCCTTTGTTACGAGTTGGAAGATGTCTGGGTGTAGCATCCATTCGTGTGCATCCATGGTAGTTCTGCTTAAGTTGTCTGCCAGTGCATTTTCCTTTCCTGGCACGAACTGGGACTGCAGTTGGATATTGAGTTTCAGGCATAGCTCCCATAGATTCATAGCCAGCCGGCATAGAGGGTAGGAGTGTGTGCCTCCCTGCTTGTTTATGTACCACATGACCGTGGTGTTGTCTGTCCTTATTAACAGGTGGCCTTGATGGAGGAAGGGTTTGAAAGCCTCAATTGCATGCATCACTGCCAGCATTTCCTTTTGGTTTATGTGCATGTGTAGCTGTCCTTGAGACCATAAGCCTTGGATACAGTTGCCCTCCATGTGTGCTCCCATCCTCGGTCTGAAGCGTCCGTGGTGATGGTTTGTTTTGTTTTTGGCTTGTTGAAAGGCAACCCTCTGTTGGACTGGCAGGCCTGAGCCCACCACAGGAATTCCTTTTGAAGGCAAGGAATGATTGGTATCAAGGTTTCCAAACTGTGACTGTGTTGAGACCATACACTCCTTAGGTACCATTGTAATTTTCTCATATGCAGCCTGGCCTGTGGTATCAGAATTATGCAGGATGCCATGTAACCCAGGGCCTGCAGGATTTTCCTTGCAGTAAGCTGAGCTTGTCTTGTCAGATTCATGAAGTAATCCGGAAGTTGTTTTTGTTTTTCTTCTGTGAGAAAGGCCATTTGGGTGGTTGTGTCTAGATCCGCACCCAGAAAGGTTATCCTTTGGGATGGAACCAGTCTTGATTTTTGGATGTTGACTGTGTATCCCAATGCCTGTAGTAGGTGGATGGCATAGGCCAAGTCTTTTATCAAATTTACCTTGTTGTCCGCTTGTATAAGGCAGTCGTCCAGATAAGGGTAGATTTGAAGCCCCTGAAGTCTGTAGTGTGCAATTACTGATGCCAGGCATTTCGTGAATACTCTGGGCGCAGTAGATAAGCCAAAGGGCAATGCTGAGAATTGATAATGCTCTGATCCTGCAAGAAATCTGAGGTGTCTTCTGCAGTTTGGTCGAATAGGGACGTGCAGGTATGCCTCCTTGAGATCTGGAGTCACCAGCCAAGACTCCTTGCCCAACATGGGAAGAAGTTGCTGTAGTGTCAGCATCTTGAATTCTGGCACAAAGAGGTAAGTATTCAGTGCGGACAGGTCGAGAATAGACCTCCATTGATTTTCTTTTCTTGGTACAAGGAATAGTCTGGAGTAAAATCCTTGGCCTTGCTCTGAAAGTGGTACCTTTTCTATAGCTTTCATTTGAAGCAAGTTGTTGATCTGCTTTAAAGCCTCTGCCCTCTGATTTGGTGGTAGGTTTGGCATTCCGTTTCTTTTTGGTGAAGTGTGGAAGTGGAACCTGTATCCTTTGTCTATTATTTGCAGTGTCCATGTGTCCCTTGTAATAAAATGCCAATTTTCCGAGAATAAAGCAAGCTTTCCGCCCAAGGGTGCTTCCAGTTGAGCCCTGGTGGGAGGAATTAGAGTAAAGTCATTGAGCCTGTCCTGGTGTAGTAGTTGTTGTTGCTGCTGTTGCACTACCTCTCTGGTTGGCAGGCTGCCACTGGCGGCCTCTGTAAGAGCCCCTAGATTGGCCTCTGCCTCGGGGGCGTCTGTTCCTGCCTCTCTGGGCTCTGTCCGAGTCTGGAAAGGACCAATTTTTAGTAGGCCAGTTTCTGCTGAATCTCGGTGGTTGTACTTGTAGGAAATCCTTAACTATTTGCACAGATTTTGCCTTTTCTTCATACTTTTTTAAAACCTCCTGAGCAGAGGAGCCAAATAAATTTTGTTTCTCCACTGGAGCATCCAGGAGTTTAGCTTTAACGTGGTCTGGCAAAGATTGTTCCTTCAGTCAGGCATGCCTACGAATAACTGCCCCAGTCATAGTTGACCTAAATGAAGCCTCCAATGCATCACAACCACATTTTAAGAAATGATTACTAACCTGCTGTGAGTTGTGTACCAAATCCTGAAGGGATTTACGGTCAAGGGGCTCAGGAGAAGAAAGCTTCTTGTTCAGTTCATCTAACAAATACTCTTGGTACTGTATCATATTAAATTGACAATTTAGTGCCCTGACGGAAAGAGTTGCAGAAGTATATACCTTCTTTCCCCATCTCTCTAAAGCTCTAGACTCTCTTTCAGAAGGTAGAGGATTTTTGGCAGTGGCAGCCGCAACCCCTTTAGGGCCCAGAGTAATAGTTTCTGGGTCTGCAGAATGGGCTTTATACAGATGAAAATGAGAATCCGGGACCCTGTAGTGTCTATCAGGTTTGGCAGGGGCTGGGGGGAAGAGTATCAGGGGCTGTACTGACATCATTGTACACATCATCAATTACATTCAAAACAGGAGGTATAGCTAAGGGCCTATGCTGAGGCAAATGTAAAAAGGTCCTTAATCTTTTTCTAGAATCAGAGAAATCCTGACTTTGCCATTGAAAATGCTCTCTCATGGAGTGTAAAGTCTCACCAAAGGAAAACTCTTCAGGAGGGGAGGCCGAAGGGATAGATTCTTCTGCATCAGAATCCTCATAGGGCGAATAAGCCTCCTCCTGGTGGTCTGACAACTCAGAACCATCCGAGGACTCATCTGAAGAGTGTGGGTCAGAAGGCTCAGTCCTGGGCCTTTTGTCTGGTGGAGGGTGAGAGGCCCTGTCCGGGTGAGGTTGTGAATCTCTAATTAAAGAAATAAGGTCCTCTGCAAGGCTGAGGATCTGAGAACTAGAGGAAGGCCTCTGGGATGTAGTCTTGGGAGGCAAAGCTTTAGAAAGTTTAGCAGCTTTAGCCCTAGAAAAGGCCTTAATGGACATGGAAGCAGGGGGCCTAGCTGCCCCACGTGCAGGAGTAGATATGTCCAAAGGTATGGTGTCGGACATATCCTGGGCACTGGTTTCGGTAGGTAGCTCGGTAGCCGACTCAGCCGGGGCCTCCCGGGCCGCGGTGGTCGGTTGAGTGGATTCGGATGAAGGAATCTCTGAGGACTCTGTTTCGGCAGAAACAGAGACACTCGCGGTATGCCTTACCGTGGTTTCAGCCGAAACCGCGGGCCGCGAGTGTCGGTCCTTGTCCTTTTGTTTTTTCACCAAATGTGATGTCGGAGTCTCCGACGGCATTTTATATGCAAAACTAGCCCCAAAAAATTCCTCTGCAAACTCCGACCGACGTCTAAGAGTTCGCCGGTTGAAGGAAGCACAGGCTGAACAGGACGATACGTCGTGGTCTGGGCCTAAGCAAGGAAGACAGTAGGAATGGAAATCCTTATGAGGTATTTGTTTCCCACAAGTTAAACAATTATTTACTTTATCTGACATCGGCTGAGGCAAGAAAGAGTCCCCAACGGTAGCTGAAATCACTGGATCTGACCGACCGGCACTTGCGAACAGCTTCTGCTTCGGGCACCGCGCGGCAAGAAAGACTGAGGAAAATGGCGTCGGCTGATGCTTTTATACTCCAGACGCTATGACGTTGGGGAAGGTGCGACATCAGCTGAGGCCAGACCCAGACTTTGGAATCCGGCCGACCGAAGGGCTGCCTGAGGCAGGACAACCCATATGTTATGACTGCAGATGCATTATTGAAGGACATCGGACTAATAAATCAGCTGAAGCTCCTGCTAAAATTTGGGATAGATATGTGGAAGAAAGAAACTGTAGCGCTAATAATCCTTCCTCCATGGTGGGTGCCTTTGCTACGGTTTCTGTTGAGCTTCAGGACATTTGTAGTAAGTTGGAAAATGTTCTGTTTAAGGAAAAAAATATACATTTTAATAGGAGTCATAAAAGATATTTGGAATTAGGCATTACACCCAGAGGCTTAAGGGCTTTTAAGAGCCCTAATACACCATTTGATTTGTATGATGATGATAAAAACTTTCAGGCATGATGGATAGCGGCTGCACATCGGTGCTCGACTGAGTGGCTTAAAATTTTGATTGAGATAAACTTGAGCAAAAAAGAAGGAAGAAGCACTTAAAATTTCTGCAGTTACATTAACAGTTTAGCCCCACCCAACTGGATACCCTGCTGGTAGAAATAAATGAAAAACTCAAATCCTAGGAGTAGGACTTGATTGATGGGAAGAACAAGTTAAAACATGATTTGCGAGACTATGAGAACAGCAGGGCGTTCCTATGGAAAAGTACAGTTTTGTACCTACCATAAATGTAGATGTTCGAAGATCCACATTGCTGCAGTCCTTACACTTGGGTAGTCCGCTGTCCTCGGTCGGCCCGAATATCAAAGTATTAGGCTGACGTCGGTCAAGGCGCTTAAGACTGACATCAGAACGTCAGGGTACAAATGCGCATGACCGACGTCATATCCTCAGTCTTTTCTTGCCCCAGATGTCAGAAGACCCTAAACAGAAAAGTCAAAACCAAAAGACAGCAAAAAAGCAACCAACCACCCTTGCACTAATCATATGTACAATATATACAATATCCACAATATTCACAACCCAAACCACACAACCACCTCTAACTACAGAGGGGAAGGAGGGAGGGTAAATTGGACTGCAGCAATGTGGATCTTCGAAAATCTACATTTATGGTAGGTACAAAACTGTACTATGTTCTTCATCTCACATTGCTGCAGTCCTTACACTTGGGTAGAATCCCAAAGCAGAGGTAAGGGAGGATGGCAAAACTATAAAGCAGTAGGAGCTGCCAAAATGCCCTGTAAAATTGCAGTGGCAAAACCAGCCCTAGATTTAGAGTAAAGTGGAAGGTGGTAATGCTTAGAGAAAGTATGCACTGAACTCCAAGTAGCTGCCTCCAAAATATCTTTAGTTGCCACCCCTTAAAAAGCTGTAGAAGTGGCAGTAGCCCTAGTGGAATGAGGCCTAATCCCAGCTGGAATCTCCTTACCATGATGGGAATAACAGAAAGCAATACAAAACCCAATCCACTTAGAAATAGTTTGTTTTGACACAGGCTTGCCCTGAGAACCCAAAGCAAAAGAAACAAATAACTGCTGAGACTGCCTGAACCCTTTAGTTCTGCTCAAATAATATCGCAACTGCCTGTGTATATCCAAGGTGTGCAAAATCTTTTCCCATTATTTTGGGGGTTTGCATAAAAAGTAGGCAAATGAATAGTTTGGTTTAAAGCCACACTAGAAACCACTTTAGGCATAAAGGAAGGATTAGTACGTAAAGATACCCTATCCTTATGGAAAATTAAGAAAGGCTCAACTGCCATAAGGGCCTGTAATTCAGAAACCCTTCTCGCAGAGGTAATGGCCAACAAAAAAGCAGTCTTCCATGATAAATATTTCAACTCGGCAGTAGCTGCAGGCTCAAAAGGTTGTAGAGTGAGTTTCTCCAACACAAAATTGAGATCCCAAGCAGGAGTAGGAGCTCACGGGGGTCTTATATTCTTTGCCCCTCTAAGGAATTGCTTAAACAAAGGATGAGAAAACAATGGTGGGTCACAGTCATAGTGAGCAGAAATTGCTGCAGCATGAACCTTAATAGAAGAGAAGGACAAACCTTTGTCCAGTAACTCAGCAAGATATTGAAGAGCCACACTAAAATTAGGCTTAGAAACATCAAATTCCTTTGCTGCACTCCAAAATAAAAATCTCTTCCATTTATCTGCGTACACTTTCCTTGTACTAGGCCGTCTGGCCTCCAAAATAACATTCAAAACTTGCTGTGGAAGCTGAGTCCCTCCAGGGTTTAAAACAGAATATGCCAGGCTGTTAGGTGAAGAGAGTGAAGTTTGACATTGAGTAAATGACTGTTCTCTTGAGACAGCAGGTGTGGAATCGAAGGCAAAGGCCATGGAGACTCCCGAACCAGACTTCTCAGTAATGGGTACCAGTGCTGTCGAGGCCAATCTGGAGCTATTAAAATCATCTTTGGCTTGTCCTGTCTGACCTTTAGGAGTACTTTTGGGAGGAGAGGCAGAGGTGGAAAGGCATACACATGAAGATTGCTCCAATTGAAAGAAAGAGCATCCACTTTCCAAGCTGTGGGATGAAACCTTTTTGTGCAAAACTTTGGCAGCTGGTAGTTTAGTGGAGAAGCGAACAGATCTATGTCTGGAGTTCCCCATGACACTGTCAATTTCTGAAATACATGAGGATCCAATTTCCACTCGTGGGGATCCATAATTCGTCTGCTCAACACATCTGCTAAGGAGTTCTGTGCTCCCGGCAGAAACCTTGCCTGAAGATTTAGCTGTAAACAGAGCAGTCTCCCACAAAATCATTGCTTGTCTGCATAGAGGATAAGAATGTGTTCCCCCTTGCTTGCTTGATGTACCACCTGACAGTTGTGTTGTCTGTTAGAACCAACACCTGCCCTGGAAGAAGTAAATCCTTGAAAGCTATTAATGCAAATTGGACTGCTAACATCTCCTTTAAGTTGATATGTAGATGTTGTAGTCTGGCAGGCCACGTGTCTTGTATCCACTTTCCATTTAGATGAGCTCCCGAAGCTTTGTCTGAGGCATCTGACTCGCCTCTGGCCGGGTCACAGAGAGTCCCTTGTTTAGGTGACATTCCTGAGCCCACCACAAAAATTCCTTTTGAATGCAAGGTATTATCTGAATGACAGTGTTCATAACTTGGCAGTGCTGTGTCCATACATTTTTGAGATACCATTGTAGCTTCCTCATATGCAGTTTGGCATTGGGAAGCACCAGAATACAAGATGCCATGAACCCCAAGGCTTGAAGGACTGTCCTTGCAGTCAGCCTGGACTGATGAGACAATTGATGGAAGTAAAGGGAAAGATTCTTTTGTTTGTCCGGGGTCAAAAAGGCCATCTGGGATGCTGTATTCAGTCTCACACCCAGAAAGCACATGTCCTGAGAGGGTACTAGACTGGACTTTATTTTGTTCACAGAATACCCCAGGCATCTTAGCACTGCTATCACATACTGCAAATGATGAAGAAGTTCGTCCCTTCCTTGAGCCAGAATCAGGCAATCGTCCAAATAAGGATAGATCTGTATTCCTTTTAGCCTGAAGAAAGCTATCACTGGAGCCAGAACCTTCGTGAACACTCTGGGTGCAGTAGATAAGCCAAAGGGCAATGCAGAGAACTGATAATGAGAAGTCCCAGCCCGAAAACGCAGATACTTCCTGCAACTTAGCCTTATAGGAACATGAAGGTAAGCCTCCTTGAGATCCAGAGTCACCATCCAATGATCTTTGCCCAGCAGAGGAAAAGCTGTTGTAACGTCAACATTTTGAACTTGGGAATGTCCAGATAAGTGTTGAGGATAGATAAATCCAAAATTGGTCTCCACGTGTTCCCCTTCTTTGGTACTAGGAACAGGCGAGAATAAAATCCTAGGCCCACTTCTGGCAGAGGGACCGGCTGTACGGCCCCTATTTGAAGCAGCAGAGAAATTTGTTTGTGAGCCTCTATTCTTTGCTGAGGAGGAACGTCTGGCATGCCTTTGAAAGGAGGCAAGGTATGGAAATAAAACTTGTAACCTTGGTGTATGATATCCAATACCCATCTGTCTTGGGTAATTAAACTCCAATTTTCCTTGAAGAGTGCCAACCTTCCTCCCAAAGGTGCTGCCAGACAAGAAGGCTCTGGCAGCTGAAAAGGTAGGTCATTGGGCCTGTTTACGAAAGGACTGGCCCCTACCCTCACCCGAAGACTGTGCAGGTGAACTCCCTGTTCTAGGTCTGAAAGAGCCTTGAGCTCTGCCCCTACCACGTCTAGATCTACCCCTAGACTGTGAATCATAAGAAGGGTACGTCCACCCCTTAGCAGGCCAATTCCTACTAAACTTCAGAGGCTGAACTTGCAAAAAATCTTTAACAGCCTGCATAGACTTAGCCTGGTCTTCCATCTTCTTTAAGACTGCCTCCACCGGTGAACCAAACAACACATCAGACTGTAAAGGAGCATCCAAAATCCTTGACTTAACATGGTCAGATAAATTCTGATCCCTCAGCCAGGCGTGCCTGTGAGGAACTGACCCAGTGGCAGCCACCCTAGACGAGGCCTGTACAGCATCAAAACCACATTGTAAAGAATGCTTACCCACCTGTTCAGAAACATGTACCAAATCTTGTAATTCTTTACACGCAATACCTTCCGCCAGAGCATCTACCTTAGACTTCAATTGAGAAAGAAGATAGTTTTGATATTTCAACATGTGAAACTGACAATTCAAAGCCCTCATAGCTAAGGTGGAAGAAGTATAGACTTTCTTTCCCCATCTATCCAAAGCTCTGGCCTCTTTATCTGGAGGAACCGGATTTTTTACAACAGAGGCCTCGACACCCTTAGGTCCCTGACTAACAGTTTCTGGGTCCGCCCTAGGACTCTTATAAAGATATTTATGAGCTTCAGGCACCCTGTAATACCTGTCCGGTTTAACAGGAGCTGGAGGCAAAGAATCAGGATTAAGTAAAGCCTCAGCAAACACATCTTCCACAACATCCAGAACAGGTGGTATAGCCAAAGGCCTATGCTGGGGTAAAAGCAAAAATTCCCTAAGCCTTTTCCTGGAATCAGAGAAGTCCTGACCTTCCCACTTAAAATGTTCCCTCATGGAATGAAGAGTCTCTGAAAAGAAAAATCCTCTGGAGGAGAAGCAGAAGGAGTAGAATCATCCACATCAGAATCAGAATAAGGAGAATACTCCTGCAAGTCTTCAGCCGAAGACTCTGAAACATCCGAAGCCTGCTCAAAACTCCCCAACTCTGGTTCCACCCTAGGCCTCTTATCAGGAGGGGGCAAAGAACCTCTAATCAAAGAAATTAAATCTTCTGCCATTTTAAGCATGTGCTTCTTGGGCACAGATCCTGATGAACTAGGAGTGACACCAACAGAAGCTAAACCTGGCCTGCCTCTGGGAGAAGCCTTGGAAACAGAAGGAGAGGGCCTAACCACCCTAGGAAGGGAGGGGAGTACAGTAACCTGAGAAGCCCCTTCAGCCTGACCTGCCTCCTGAGAAGCCACATCCTGCAATATCAAAGTCCCCCCCTGGGACTCCAGAGAAGCCTCTGGCGGAACCACCGGTTCCACTGACGCCTCTAAAGAACCGGCGTCCGGTACGGACGACTCTTCTTGCGTGGGTTAAGCTGCTTTGTCTTTGCGCTTCGAAGAAGCGGGCGGAGCATCCGACGGCATATTATAATTACACCGCTCAAGACCAACCTGGCACAATCTAACCTTCGCTTAATAGTGCGCTTATTGAACCTAGCACAAAAGCGACACCAAACAACGTCGTGCTCAGGCCCCAAACAAGGAATACACAAAGTATGATAATCTCTATGCGGTATCTGTTTCCCACAAGAAATACAGTTATTCACTTTTTCTGACATCCGGTAAACCACTGAGGCAAGAAACAACTAAAATATTCCCCAACGGGGTACTTAGCCAACTTTGACTCTGTCTGAAACTCCGAATTCGAAAAATTTCAGAACGCCGAACGGCACTTGCAACGCTGCTTCTGCATCGGACCATGCGGCAAAAAAGACTGAGGATATGACGTCGGTCATGCGCATTTGTACCCTGACGTTCTGATGTCAGTCTTAAGCGCCTTGACCGACGTCAGCCTAATACTTTGATATTCGGGCCGACCGAGGACAGCGGACTACCCAAGTGTAAGGACTGCAGCAATGTGAGATGAAGAACATCATAAATCGGAGGGCAATATATTATCATACTTAAAGGAAGATTTTAAAAGATCTTTTTCATTTGTCTCCTCAGAAGATACAACTATAGCGAAAGAGTGGGACAGTGATGCGAGAATTTTTCCACCGCTACCGATGGCTCAGAACCCCTCAGCCTTCAATGATCATTTTCGGAATGAAGGAAATGTCTAACAACCTCCACCAAACCAAAAGTGAGATACAAATGCCTGGAGACAGCTTAATGGTGGGCAAGGACAATTTAACAATGGCTATAAAAAAAATGGCACTAATGCTTAACTACAAAAGATTCAGCCTTGTAATTTGTCAGGATGTGAATTGTCTGATGTATGTTTGTCTGTTTTGAACTTGGGCCTGAATTTTGTGTGTTACCACGTTTCAATGTTTTTAAATGTGGCTTGGTTAGATTAGCTAAGAAATTAGATTTAAAATGTTTTAATGAATAATATGGTGAATGTGATATGAATGATTTGAATGACAGTACAGATACCTCATTTTATTCATGTATTTCTGAAATCAGAATGTGATTTGTTGGTTGAAGAAAGAAATGCATCTGTAAGCTAGATACTACTAATGTTAAGTGTAATAACACATGTATACCTCCTTTTAATAATGTAGGCATACAGAACTTCATTACAGCTTTTACACATACTGCTGAAAATGTGTTTTTTTTATTTTAAAAAGTCTAAGCATTCAATTACTTGTAATCTTACTAAGCAACAGTGGAAAGCTTTGAATATTTTAAAAATGAGAGAGAATTAGTAATAAAACCTGTTGAGAAGGTAAACAAAATTGTACTAAATCATATGCAATATGTTGAAATGTGCTGGAAACATTTGAATGCTTCCATTATGAAAAATGTAATGTTATTAAGTATAATGAGACTGTTGAAAAATATGCATTGTTCTTGAACAAAAGACCATGTTTAGATTATTTTTAAAATTAGATGTGGAGAAAAAAAATAATATAAAAGTGTGTCAAATAACATTTTATTGTCTTCCCAAGTACCCAAGGGAACAGAAAATCTTAATGGACGCCCTAAAGTGTTTTTTTATACAACTATTTACTGCCGGTAGTGCAGAAAATTCCATCACATATTAAAGATATCAGGATTTTTTTGATAAAAATCAACAAAGTCAACTGTGGAGTGATATTTTCTGCTTAGTTATGTTAAAAGCTTATACAGTAAACTTTCACTTAAATGGCACCTGTGGGGATTTGGCAGACGCTGGATAAATGTAGTTTCCAGCTGCTTAAGAGCTGCTCTGAGATTCCTGATTGCCTCACATACCGGCATACCAGTCAATCAAGAATCACAAAGCTCAATGCGGAACCGCACTGGCTCCACTTTGCGATTTTTTGATTGGCTCGTATACCAGCATACAAGCCAATCGAAACTGCCAGTTGTTTGGGAGTGCCGGCTGCTTGAGTTCCAGAAAACTGAGAGTCTACTGTACACTAACATACGGCATCATAAGAAATATATACACGCATTATTTTTGGGGTGATAATTCTAGGTCAAATTACGTTACTGAGTTAATGTTTTGGCTTAAAAACTTTGCTTAACTGTACCATCAGATTTAGGGGACAGCCATGAGAGCTCCTTTTGCCCCCATGTATGCAATTACTACTATGGCATTATTTGAGTTAGAATATTTGTAACATACACTTTTTTAAAAAATCAGGTGTTAAAATATTTTCGTTACATAGTTAATTTAATTTCTTACTTTTCATGGAAAATTAGATTTTGTTTATGAATTTATAGAACAGATTCAGAATACTAGATCTAGTTTTAAATTTGAAGGAATACAAGGGTGGATCCTATGGTATTATCCTTATTTGGTCTGGATGGAGTGTTTATGAGCTGTGTAAAGTTGAATAGATGGACATTAGAGGTAGGGATGTTGGGGGTGAGGTTTAGCCAGTTGATATTTACATGACCTAGGATGACAGTTTCATTTTTGATATTAGAAGCAATCCAGGCAATGATTTCTTCTAATAAGGGTACATTGTTGCCAGGGTGTAAGTACAGAAAGTACAGTTGTGTATACTTAGCATAAATGTAGATGTTAGAGTGTATTCACTGTTGCAGTCATTACATTTGGGTTATCGGCTTGCAGGTAGCCCTCAGTCGGCCTGATTAACAAAGTCTTGGGGTCCTGTGTCAGTTGCTGTCCCTTCTTCCATGACGTCAGGTCATCAGGGGTATAAAACATGCAGCCAATGCCATTACATCAGTTTTTCTTGCCCCAGATGTCAGGTGCCCCCCTAATGGGAAGCAATTAAATATAAAAGTACAATGATATACCTCCAACAAAAAAGAAAACACACCAAAAAGGCTTTTAAGCATAGTAAAGGAAAGGAGAGGTATAGCCAAAAGAAGTTGGGGGGCTGGAGGGAGGGTAACCAGGACTGCAACAGTGAATACACTCAAACATCTACATTTATGGTACGTGTACACAACTGTCCTATGTTCTTCATGTTTCACTGTTGCAGTCATTACATTTGGGTAGATTCCCAAAGCTATGGTTGGGAGGAGGAATTTAGATAGCATTAGGGCCAGCTATAAGGCCCTGCAAGACTGCAGTCGCAAAGCCAGCTCTGGATTTAGAGAAAACTGGCAAATGATGATGCTTGATGAAAGTATGTACAGAACTCCAGGTAGCAGCTTCTAGGATGGCCCTGGTAGGGATGCCTCTGAGAAAGGCTGCAGAGGTAGATGCAGCCCTGGTGGAGTGAGGTCTGATCCCCTGGGGGACAGGCTTTCCATGGTGCTTACAGCAGAAATGAATGCAATGGCTTATCCATTTAGAAATGGTTTGCTTTGAAATAGCCTCCCCCCTCTGCCCCTACAGCAAATGCCACCAGCAGTTGTTCAGATTTCTTTTGAGGTTTAGTCCTGTCCAAGTAGAATCTAAGTTGTCTGTGCACATCTAAGGAATGCAGTATCCGTTCCCCTTTTTTTCTGTGGATTGGGAAAGAAGGTTGGCAAATGAATGGACTGATTAAGAGCCACACTGGATACCACCTTGGGCATGAAGGATAGATTTGTTTTGAGGGACACCCTGTCCGCATGAAAGATGATGAAAGGCTCCACTGCCATACGGGCCTGTAATTCAGATACCCTTCTAGCTGAAGTGATTGCTAAAAGGAAAGCTGTTTTCCAAGAAAGAAATTTTAAGTCTGCAGTAGCAGCTGGCTCAAAAGGAGGCAGAGTGAGTTTCTCCAAGACAAAGTTAAGGTCCCAGGCTGGGGGTGGAGCTCTCCTGGGTGGTCTCAAATTTTTGGCCCCTCTGAGGAACTGCTTGAGCAGTGGATGAAAGAAGAGGGGAGGTTCTGTGTTATAATGAGCTGAAATGGCTGAGGCGTGGATTTTAATGGAGGAAAAAGACAGGCCCTTGTGAAGCATCTCAGTTAAGTACTGTAAAATATGAGGTAAATTGGGTGCTGCTGTGCTCATCCCTTGAGACTGGTTCCAGGCACAGAATCTTTTCCATTTTTCAGCATAAGATTTTCTAGTACTAGGCCTCCTTGCCTCTAAAATGATATCCATCACAGGTTTACTGAGGGATGGTAAAGGAGAGATTATGTAATGAGCCAGGCCGCAAGGTTCAATGTTAGATGCGGAGGGTGCAGAATCTGGTTCTCCTGCTGAGACAGCAGGGAAGGAGTCTGAAGCAGGTGCCATGGAGCCAAGCGTGACACATTGGGCAACAGTGGGTACCAGTGTTGGCGGGGCCAGTCTGGTGCAATCAAAATCATCCTTGCTTTGTCCCGTTTGATTTTTAGTAGTACTTTGGAGAGTAGAGGTAGAGGGGGGAAGGCATAGACTGATGGGTTTTTCAAGCTGAAGGAAAGAGCTTGTTTGTGGGGAATCCTTGTGAAAAATTTCTCCAATTGGTAGTTCTAGTTTCCACTCGTGTGGGTCCATGAGGTATCTGCTTAGTCTGCCAGTGTACTTAATTTTCCTGGCAAGAATTGAACTTGTAGGTGCACTTGGTAGCTGAAGGCTGTGTTCCACAATGCCACGGCTAGTCTGCAGAGGGGGTAAGAATGTGTACCCCCCTGCTTGTTTTTGTACCACATAACAGTGGTGTTGTTTGTCTTTACCATTAGTTGTCCTGGAAGAAAGTGGTCCTTGAAGGCTGTCAGAGCATTCTGTACAGCTAACATTTCTTTTTGACTGATATGCAGGAGCATTTGACTTGGGTTCCATTTGCCCTGAATGCACTTCCCTGCCAGGTGAGTACCCCATGCATAATCTGATTTGTCTGTTAGGGTTTGGGCGGCAGGGGGTGGTGTGAAAGGTAGTCCCTTGTTTTGGTGGCAGGCCTCTGCCCACCAAAGGAACTCTAGGCATAGGCAAAGAACGGTAGGAATCATTGTTTCTAGGTCCTGAGAATGTTGACACCATAGGCTTTTCAGATACCACTGTAGTTTCCTCATATGCAGTCTTGCATATGGAATTAGAAGAATGCAGGAGGCCATGAACCCCAAGGCTTGCAGTATTTGTCTTGCAGATAGCAGGGTTTTTGTGGCCACTTGTTTGAAGTAGGTTGTCAAATTAATTTGTTTCTCTGGCGTGAGGTAAGCCATCTGGGAAGTTGTACTCAAGCTTGCTCCCAGGAATATAATTTGTTGACAGGGTACCAGGTATGATTTATTTTCGTTTATGGTGTACCCCAGACAAGTTAGAACCCTGTGTACAAAGGCCAGATGATTCAAAAGCATGTCCTGGCTTTCTGCCTGAATTAGACTATCGTCCAGGTATGGGTATATTTGAATATTTCTTTGCCTGCAAAATGCAATAACTGGAGCTAGGCACTTTGTGAATACCCTGCGCACAGTAGATAAGCCAAAGGGCAGTGCAAAGAACTGATAGTGAGTGTAGCCTGCTTTGAAGCGTAGGTATCTTCTGCAAGATTCCCCGATTGGGATATGCTGGTTTTAAATCTAATGTTGCCAACCAGGCATCTTTGCCTAGCATAGGAAATAATTGGTGAAGAGTGAGCGCCTTGAATTTTGGAATCTCAAAAAAGGTGTTTAGAGTAGACAGGTCCAGGATTGGACGCCATGAATGGTCTTTTAGAAACCTTGTCCCTTTTCCTCTTCTGGTACCAGTTGAATAGCCCCCATGCTTAAGAGAGAAAGTAGTTGTTTTTGGGCCTCTGCCCACTGATTTCGGGGTAGGTCCGGCCACCCGCTTGGTGTTGGCAACGTGTGGAAGTGAAATTTGTATCCCTGGGACACTATTTAAAACCCATTTGTCCTGGGTAATGAGTTCCCAATTATTTGCATGAAGAACAATCTTTCCTCCCAAAGGGGCAGTCAGTTGATAGTGCTTGGAAATTTTAAAAGGAAGTCATTGAGACAGTTTACCATAGGGGGGAGTCTTATTATTCCCAGATTTGGAAGCGGAGGCCCCCCACTGCTTAGTTCTGTGTCTCCCCTGGGACTGAAACCTGGGGTTTTTGCTGTGTCTGGGTTTGGCTTGAGAAGACCTGGAAGGGGCTGGAAAGGACCAATTCTTAGAGGGCCAGTGCCTACTAAATCTAGGAGGGTGAACTTGTAAAAAATCTTTAACAGTTTGCATAGATTTATCTTTATCTTCCATCTTTTTAAGAACTTCCTCAGCCTTGTTGCCAAACAGGCGGTCCTGATTTAAAGGAGCATCCAACAATTTAGCTTTAACATGATCAGGCAAAGACTGCTCCTTAAGCCAAGCATGCCTTCTGAGCACAGACCCAGTAACAGCAGCCCTGCAAGAGGCCTCTAATGAATCAAAACCACATTGCAAAGTATGTTTTCCAACTTGTTCAGCAGAATGCATTAAATCCTTTAATTCTTTATTTTTCACACAGTCAAGCATCAACATAATTTTCTGTTTAAGCAGTCCAATAACATGCTGCTGATACTTTAACATATGAAACTGGCAGTTTAAAGCCCTAATGGCCAAGGTTGGAGAAGTGTAAACCTTCTTACCCCATATATCCAGCGCCCTGGAGTCTCTATCAGAAGGGATAGGATTTTTAGCAGTAGAAGCCTTAATGCCTTTGGGCCCCTGTGAAATAGTCTCTGGATCTGTAATAGAATTTTTAAAAAGGAACTTGTGGGACTCAGGGACCCTGTAGTATCTGTCAGGTTTTCTGGGAGCAGGAGGCAGGGAATCAGGGGCCAAACTAGATTCCGAAAAAGCATAATCAACAATGTCTAGTACAGGAGGAATAGCTAAAGGCCTATGCTGAGGTAGGAGAAGGAAATCCCCAAGCCTCTTTTTTGAATCAGAAAAATCCTGGCTTTCCCAGTGGAAATGCTCCCTTAGAGTATGTAAGGTTTCCCCAAAAGAAAAATCCTCAGAAGGGGAAGCAGAGGGAATGGAGTCCCCTGCATCAAAGTCTTAAGTAGATAAGGGCAAATCCAGATCATCAGAAGAATAGGAAAAAAACAAACAGAATCCTGATCAGAAGATTCATAATCAACTTCAGTTCTAGGCCTCTTAGAAAGGGGGGGGGGGGGGGTTGGCTACCCCTGTTATTAGATCTTCAGCCATTCTTACCATTTGTTTTTTAGGCATAGATGCATGCGCATGTGGCCTGGGTGTCGTTTTTTTAGGCATGGATCGCGATTTAGGCCTAAGTAAAGAAGGAGGTGTTGGTTTAATATGCAAGTCCATAGGCCTGAATACACCCTCAGAAGCCGGTGCCTGCACAGCGGCTCCGGACCCATCCAAGGTAGAGACATCCGCGGTTTCCACAGTTGAAGCATCTCACGGCATACCGGACTCCGAATGGGTCTCAGGAGTGGCCTGCGAATCAGAAGTAGCGGGTATCACGGGCTGCGAAAGCACCTCACTGAGTACCGGCAAACTGGCGACTGGCTTAGGAGAAGCGTCGTCAGTTATGGACCTCGACGGCCTGTCTTTATCTTTGCGTTTTTTGGAATCCCAGTAGTCAGATGGCTAACCGATGACATTTCTGGATAATTAAACAGAGAACCGAAATATTTAGAGGCGAAAATATAGCGACGACGGACAGTGCGCTAATTAAATAAAGCACAAAACCGACAGCAAGGTGCATCATGGTCAGGGCCTAGGCAAGGAATACAGTACAAATGAAAATTTTTATGAGGTATTTGCTTTCTACAAGTAATGCAATTATTAAACTTTTACTGACATCGGTAAGGAGCAAGAAAAAGTTTCCCCAATGGGGTACTTAGCTTTAGTTGAAGACTTCGGTTCTGAAACTCAAAAACGAAAATTTCAGGAGTCGGCCGACCGGTACTTGCGAACTGCTTCTGCTTCGGGCACTGCACCGCAAGAAAGACTGATGTAATGGCGTTGGATGCATGTTTTGTACCCCTGACGTCATGGAAGAAGGGACAGCAACCAACGCAAGACCCAAGACTTTGTTAATCAGGCCGACTGAGGGCTACCTGCAAGCAGATAACCCAAGTGTAATGACTGCAACAGTGAAACACG
The DNA here is from genome assembly GCF_019279795.1 of Protopterus annectens. NCBI lineage: Eukaryota > Metazoa > Chordata > Ceratodontiformes > Protopteridae > Protopterus > Protopterus annectens. Next base: position 321,779,329 of record NC_056747.1, on the reverse strand, counting down.
AAGAATATCTATGATGCAATTTTTTTTTTTTTTTTTTTTTTTTTTTTTTTTTAACAGTTGTTCATTTTTTAGAAAAGAAATGAAGATTTCATCACTAGCAAATTGGGGAACAGGATTTGTATAAGGAACTGTGTTTAAGGTGTTAGGAAAAATTGCTGCTACACCGCCACCTTTTTTTTTTTCTTTTGGGTCTGTCAGATCTCATTATTTGAAAGCCTAAAGGAAGGAATTCCGAATCTCTAATGTAGGGTTTTGGCCAGGTCTCAGTGATGGAGATAATGTCTGGTTGGTTAAGACAGATTCAAGCATGAAAAGTAGAAATTTTATTTCAAATACTTTGGAGGTTTATAGTTACCATGTACATGGATTTGTGAGAATTAACTTGTAGTGGAGGCCTGGTGTTGTTTAAAGTGGGTGCTGGACAGCGATATGTACCTCCAGATAAAGGTATAGTAGTAAATGAAAACATACGCTAATGGCTTTTGTTTAGAGGGCGATTTGGTATGGCATGCTTGAGAGAGATAGGTAGTACAGGTTACTGGAGTTAGGTTGATTTTATTTAGGAGTGGGACAAGTTTTACTTTGTAATAGAGAAGCAGTTTATTACATAGAAATTTGGAGATGCATTTGTATTAGCTCTCTAGTTCTGTATGAAAAGAAGTGCTTGTGGTGGAGTAATGAGGTGAGGAGATTGGGTTTAGGGCAGTGATGTGTAGTACAGAACTTAGAAATAAGGAGAGGATAGACAGTTGGAGTCCAAGGATGCATAGTTAGGTTTATAATGGTGCGAGTGTGAGAAATTTGTGGATGCGTGGTAATAGAGTAAGTGCTGTGTTGGATGTTGGAAGATACATGTGTAAATACCTGGGAAGTGGTTATGGAAAGAGGGATAGATACATAGGGAAACTGTAGCAATTGTGTAAGTACTAGTAATCCATGAGTGTAGAGGATAGTTATGGAGATTAAAAAAAAATAGGAAAGGAAAGAATTCACACTGACAATTTAATGAAAATTTCAGAAAAAAGTTTGATAAAAACAGTCTGGGATCAGTGATCACAAGAGGAACTTTTGAGGTAGGAAAGAACTTTTGTGGTAAAAGTAAGAAAGGTATCATGAGGCAAAATGGGGGTCAGAACCCAATGAAGGTACTGTGTAAAGAGTAGTCTTTATGCCATCAGAGTAAAGATAATACAGATGAGTAAAATCTTTCCATAACAGTAGATGTCCTTCCTCTTCATTGTTGCAGTACTCATATCCCAAGAGATCTCTTACCAAGAACAGCTCAATGTCCAGCCAGTATACCAAAGTCTTAAGTACCTATAGGTGTCATGTCACATGTATGCTCCCCATACAAAGCATAGGGCATAAAGGTGTTCTACAGATGCATAATTTCAAAACTGGAAAAGCTTCAGGAGGAACAGAATGTCCTTAGGGACAAGGAAAATGTGCATCCAGAAGAGGAAAAGGAGCACAGCCCCTCGTTCCAGATGGCAAGTAGAAGAGGCAAGTGGGAGAGACTGAATACTGCAACAGTGAAAAGGAGGACATCTACTGTTATGGTAAGATTTTACACAACTGAACTTTGTCTTTCCATATCATTGCTGCAGTATTCATAACCTAAGAGAGAGTGCAAAAGCTCAAGAGAAAGCCTAGGAGGAGGACAGCACAGAAGAGCCGTCAAGAAACCTGTGCAGGATAGCCCTGGCAAAGCCAGCTCTGGTCCTGGAAATAACATCCAACTCATAATGCTTAGTGAAAGTATGAACAGAGGAGCAAGCAGCAGCCTCAAGGATGAAACTGACATCCAGCCCCTTGGAAATAAAACAGTACAGGAGGCAACAGCCCTAGCAGAATGAGCCTTTACTGATGAGGAGAGATTTTCCATGAAAAGAATCAACATAATGGCCTTAAATTCAGAAGAGATGGTTTGAAAAAGCCAGACTCAAAGACCTGGGATGAAATTAAACAAAAAGCTGCTCATATTTGCAAATAACTTTAGTTTTGCCCAAATATTGGAGCTGTCTATGCAAATTCAATGCGTTAAAAACCTTCTCAATGGCAAACTGCCAAGAAAGGAAAAAAAAGAGGGAAGATGAATATACGAAGGAAAATCTCATTATCCACCTTGGCCATAAAAGGAGGATTAGTATGAAAAGATACCCCGTCTGTGGAAATCTAGGAAAGAGTCTGAAGTTCAGAGACTCTCTGGACTGAAATGAGAGCCAAAAGAACAGTCTTCCACATACAATGTTGTAAGGAAGCTGAAGAAGCAGGCTCAAAAGGCGCCTTGGGTCAGTTTTTTAAGAACAAAGCTGAGGTCCCAAGAAGGCAGAACAGGCCTCCTGGGAGACCTGATAATGACGGATGTCTTTAAGTAACTGACCTCAAATCTCGATGCCAGAGAGGGTATAACAGCAGACAAGTAGAAAGTGCTGACAGACCAGCTTTAACTGAAGAAAACAGTAACCAAACATGGAGCAGATCACACAAGAACCAGAAGAACCCCCACAGACCGGGGATTCTGATGGTGAAAAAGGCATTAGACAGAAAATAGCTTCCATTTGGATAGACAGGGTCCTCAGAAAAAAAAAAAAAGTGCCTGAAAGTGATCAAAACCCTATCACCCACAATATCAGCTGAGGAGTTTACAAGTGAGGATGGATAAGAGATCCCTTGTCTTGTGTGAGAAGATCCACCCCGTGAAGTAACATGTGGCAATTGCCCCTAGCCAAGTGAGAAAGAAGGGGGAATCAATACTGTTTGGGCAAAAAGGGAGTCACTAGCAAGATTTTGGGGGAGTCCTGCCTGATCTTGTGCAATACTTGTGGTAAGACAGGAAGGGGACAGAAGGTGTACACGTGGCATTTACTTTCCAAGCCAGAGGACTTGGGAGTCTGGAACAGAAAAGAGGAAGTTATCTGTTCACAGTGAAGAAAAAAAGATCTACCAAAGGAATACCCCAGTGTTGGACAATGTCCAGGAACACATCTCTCTAAAGAATCTATTTCGTGAGGTTGTGAGTTGGACCTCCTCATACAGTCTACCACTAGATTAGAAGGAATGTGAACTGCCTGATGAGTCACTTAATACTGGACAGCTAGATCCCAGACCTGAAAAGTTAGTCTACAAAGATAGGACCTTTCACCCTCCTCCCTGCTTGTTGGCATACCAAATCACTGTGGTACTGTTTGTTAAAATTAAGGGGGCCTGGATAAAAGAGGAAATGAAAAAGTATTAAGGGCCAGGAGCACAGCCCTCATCTACTTTAAATTCATGTGGTTAGACCGCTGATGAAGAGACCAGATACCCTGAACCTTGAGGGGGCCGAGAGAGGCATCCCATCACCAGTCTGCGGAGTTTGTAAGAGCTCTTTAGTCAGGACTCCAGCTTGGAAAGGAAGCCCTGGGTTGATGGAAAGTTGATGAATCCAACACTGAAACTTGATCTTGGGAAAGGAAAGGAAGGATATCAGGAAGTCCAGTGGGTGGCAACGGTGCAGCCACACTGATTTGAGGTACAGCTTAAGCCTTCTCATGTACAGCATGGGAATGGTAGAAGCCATGAACCCGAAAACCCTGAGAAATTCCCTGGCCATGACTGAAGCCAGGGGAAGACGAGACTAGAAAAAAGGCAATGAGAGACACTGCCTTAGGGGCAGGCACTGATGACAGCATGGGGATGGTCTGAAGCCTGCAACCAAGAACATACGGTCCTGAGAGGAGCTGATTTCTGAAAGTTTATGTTGACCCCTAGAGTCTGCAACAGTGAAACAGTGAACTGGAGATTCTGAAGTAGAGCATCGGGGAAAGAAGCTTGGATGAGCAGATCATCCAGACAGGGAAAGAGCTAAACTCCTTGCAACCTGCAAAAGGCAATAACAGGAGCAAGGCATTTGGTGAATCCCCTCTGGGCAGTATACAGGCCAAAGTGCAAAGCAGAGAACTGAAAATGCAAGGAAGTAACAGAGAAACAAATGTTTCCTGAAAGGGGGAAGGATGGGAATATGAAGGTAGGCATCCTTGAGATCCAGAGGGACCAGAAAGGCCTGGGGTAGAAGGAGGAAGTCTGAGGAGACAAAATGCAAAAGGGAGGAATCTTGAGAAAGGTGTTGAGCCAGGAAAGATCCAGAACTGATTTCCAAGTGCCCACCTTTCAAGTGAGCCAAAAACATTTTAGAATAAATCCCCTCTCCCTATCTGGCCAGGAGGCACTGCTTGAATGCTGCCCTGAACCAAAAGAGAATGGAGCATCTATAGGAAAAGACAAAAGCCCAAAAAAGGGAGGAAGGGATTTCCAAACCATAAAATATCCCTGGCAGATAATGGGCAGAATCCAAGAGTCTGTTGTGATCCTTAACTAATTTGGAAGAGAGACCGAGACTGAGGGACAAGGAAACCAGGCCAAGGGAAAGGGGAAATAAAATTGTCAAATGTAACCTGTCTCGTCATAAAAAGCATGTTTTTAGGAGGTAGGAGTCTGAGTAGACTTGGCAGAAGGCACATGTCTAGAACCCTTTCTTCCCTTAGGCGGAGGGTGAGACTGCCTACAAGCAAAAGCAGATCTGGAGGGATAATTCCTCGAACTTTGGAATAAGAGAAACAAAAATATAGGGTGGCCTAATGGTTAAGTTGTTTGCCTTACAAACACAAGATGCAGGGTTCAAGTCTCACAAGGGATAATTGGCTAGGCTTAAAATGACCCACAAGGGCAGTTAGCCTAGTACTAATCTATGAACCTGTTTCAACTCAAGTGAGGCTTTACTCTTGTCCTGGAGAAATCTGAAAAGTTTAGCAGCAACAACATCAAAAAGACTTATTATCCAAAGAAGCATCCAATAGTTTGGCCTTAATGTCATCAGACAATGCCTGAAGACAAAGCCAAGATTCACTCCTCATAACGGAGCCAAACACAGCAGCCCTGGAAGAGGCATCAGCTGCATCACATCTGCATTTGACAGAGTGGCAAGCAACTTGAGCGGTAAAACAAACAGGGAAATGGCAGAAGCCTTCCCCTCAAAGTCAGGGAGGTCAGAAACCACTTCAGAAACCAAAGAAAGGAGAACAAAAATGTACCTGGTAACTGATGGCACAAATGATAAAGTGGCAGCAGTGTAAACCTTTCTGCCCAACTCTCCACAGCCTTATTATCCTTATCTCAATGGAGAAACATGGTAGAGGACAAGAAAAAATTGCAGGGCATATCAGAAAAGATAGACACTACAAAAGGACCAGCAGAAGGGCATTTGTAAAGAAATTTACACTCTTCAAGCACTTTGCAAAATATATCAGGTTTTTTAAGTGCAGTGGGCTGACAATCAGGAACCACAGAAGCTGCTGAAAAGGTATCCAGAAGGGCAGCCAGAAGAAGAAGAACAGCCAATTGCTTAAGAGACTCCATCTGGAGGAGCTCATAATACCTATTCTGAATATGTCAGACACTTGAGGACAATCCCACTTAATCTCCATCATGCAGGCAAAAGTATCCCCAAAGAAGAGTTCTTCCAGAATGGAATCTGGACTAAAATACTATTCCTCATAAAGTACAGTAGTGTACACTTACAATAAATGTAGATGTTAGAGTGTATTCACTGTTGCAGTCATCACATTTGGGTTATCTGCCTGCAGGTAGCCCTCAGCCGGCCTGAATAGCAGAGTCTTGGATTTCTGCGTCAGATGCTGTCTCTTCTTCCATGACGTCAGGTCGTCAGGGGTATAAAACATGCAGCCAGTGCCATTACATCAGTTTTTCTTGCCCCAGATGTCAGGTGCCCCCACAATGGGAAGCAATTATATGCTATGGTACACCTCCAACAAAAAGCAAATGCACCAGAAAGCTTAAATATACCAAACAAGAAGGAAAGGTTGAGCCAGGAGAAGTCAGGGGGCTGGAGGGAGGGTAACCAGGACTGCAACAGTGAATATACTCAAACATCTACATTTATGGCGAACATCTACATTTATGGTAGGTGTACACAACTGTACTATGTTCTTCGTGTTTCACTGTTGCAGTCATCACATTTGGGTTGATTCCCAAAGCTAAGGAAGGGAGGAGGAAGTTAAAGAGCATTAGGGCCAGCAATTAAGCCCTGCAAAACTGCAGTGGCAAATCCAGCTCTGGATTTAGAAAAGATAGGCATGTGGTAATGCTTGGTGAATGTATGTACAGAGCCTCCATGTAGCAGCTTCTAGGATGTCCCTGCTAGGGACTCCTCTGAGTAAAGCCGCAGAGGTAGATGCAGCCCTAGTGGAATGTGATCTTATCCCCTGTGGGACAGGGTTTCCATGGTGCTTGTAGCAGAAATTAATGCAATGGACTATCCATTTGGAAATGGTTTGCTTTGAAATGGCCTTCCTCTCTGTCCCTGCAGCAAAGCAAACTAGCAGCTGTTCAGATTTTGAGAGGCTTAGTCCTGTCCAAATAGAATCTACGTTGTCTGTGCATGTCCAGAGAGTGCAGTATTCGTTCTCCTTTGTTTTGTGGATTAGGGAAGAAAGTAGGCAAGTGAATGGACTGATTAAGGACCACACCAGACACCACCTTGGGCATAAAGGAAGGATTGGTCCTGAGGGAAAACCTTGTCTGCATGGAAGATAATGAAGGGTTCCACTGCCATGGGGGCCTGTAATTCAGACACTCTTCTTGCTGAAGTGATGGCTAGAAGGAAGTCTGTTTTCCACAAAAGGAATCTGAACTCTGCTGTTGCAGCTGGCTCAAAAGGAGGGAGAGTGAGCTTTTCCAATACAAAGTTAAGGTCCCAGACTGGTGTAGGGGCTCTCCTGGGGGGTCTAAAATTTTTGGCCCCTCTAAGGAATTGTTTTAGCAGAGGGTGAGAGAAGAGGGGTGGCTCAGTATTATAATGAGCTGAAATGGCAGAGGCATGAATTTTAATTGACTAAAAGGATAGGCCCTTGTGGAGCATTTCTTTTAAGTATTGAAGAACATGAGGTAAGCTGGGCACCGTTTGTGCCCATCCCTTGAGTTTGGCAACAGGAACAGTATCTTTTCCACTTTTCAGCACAGGATTTTCCAGTACTAGGTCTCCTGGCCTCCAGAATGACATCTAACATCTGCTTACGGAGGGATCCTATTGGAGACCTCAAGGAATTAGCCAGACTGCAAGCTTCATGGTTTGAAACTGAGGGTGCAGAATCCGGCCCTCCTGCTGGGACAGCAAGGAAGGGGTCTGAGGCAGGTGCCATGGTTCCAGCAGTGTCATACTGCGCAAGAGGGGGTACCAATGCACAACACTGGCCACGCCAGCAATCAGTATTGTCCTTGGCCTGTCCTGTTTGATCTTTAGCAGAACCTTTGTGAGAGGAGAGGCGGGGGGGGGGAGGCATAAACAGAGAGGCTTTCCCAGGTAAAGAATAGGGCATCCACTTTCCAAGCTTGAGTGTGGGGAGTACTTGTGCAGAATTTGTCCAATTGGTAGTTCTGAGGGGAGGCAAAGAAGTCTATCTATGGAGTCCCCCATTTGTTCCTCAAGAGGTTGAATATTTTTGGTTCCAGTTTCCATTCGTGTGGGTCCATGAGATATCTGCCTAAGTCATCTGCCAGTGAATTTAGCTTGCCCGGCAGGAACTGAGCTTGTAGGTGCACTTGGAAGCTTCAAGGCTGTGTTCCACAGAACCATGGTTAGTCTGCAGAGAGGTAAGAGTGGGTTCTCCCCTACTTGTTTATGTACCACATAACTGTGGTGTTATCTGTCTTTATCAATAGTTGTCCTGGAAGAATGCGAAGGCTGTCAAGGAATTCTGTACAGCTAACATTTCTTTCTGGTTAATATGCAGGTGCATCAGTGGTTCCATTTGCCCTGAATGCACTGCCCTGCCAAGTGAGCTCCCCATGCATAGCCTGATGCGTCTGTTAGGGTTTGGGTGGCAGGGGGTAGAGTGAAAGGGAGCCCCTTGCTGTGGTAGCAGGCCTTTGCCCACCAAAGGAACTCTGTCTTTATACAAGAAATGATGGGAATCATTGATTCTAGGTCCTGAGAATGTTTACACCACAGACTTTTTAGATACCATTGTAGTTTCCTCATATGCAGTCTTGCATATGGAATTAGTAGTATGCAAGAGGCCATGAACCCCAGGGGCTTGCAGAATTTTTCTTGAAGATAGCTGGGTCTTTGTGGCCAACAGTTTTGAAGTAGGTTGTCAGATAAACTGGTTCTCTGAAGTGAGGAAAGCCATCTGGGAAGTTACGTTTAAGCTTGCTCCCAGGAATACAATCTGTTGGCAGGGTACCAGGTGAGATATCTTTTCGTTTATGGAGTACCCCAAAGAGGTTAGAAGTTTCTTTACAAATGCCAGATGTTGTAATAGCAAGTCCTGGCTTTCTGTCTGAATCAGACAATTGTCCAAGTATGGATATATTTGAATATTTCTCTGCCTGCAAAATGCAATGGCTGGAGCTAGACACTGTGAATACCCTGGGTGCAGTAGATAAGCCAAAGGGAAGTGCAGAGAACTGATAGTGCATGGAGTCTGCTCTGAAGCGTAGGTATTTCCTGCAAGATTCCCTTACAGGAATGTGTAAGTAAGCTTCCTTTATGTCTAAGGTTTCCAAACAGGCATCTTTGCCTAGCATAGGAAGCAGCTGTTGAAGTGTTAGCATCTTGAATTTTGGGATTACCAGAAAGGTGTTCAGAACAGAGAGGTCCAGGATAGGACGTCAGGAGCTGTCTTTTCTGGGTACCAGGAAAAGTCTTGAATAAAAACCTTGTCCCCTTTGTTCTGCTGGGACAGTTTGAATAGCCCTGATATTTAGAAAATAGAGGACCTGCTGTTGGGCCTCTGCCCACTAATTTGGGGGTAGGTCTGGCCAACCGTTTGGGGTAGGCAGGGAGTGGAAGTGGAATCTGTATCCTTGGGAAACTATATTTAAAACCCATTTGTCCTGGGTAATGAGTTCCCAATTTTTTTGTATGCAAGGCGAGCTTTCCTCCTAAGGGAGCAGGCAGTTGAGCAGGACTTAGGGTTAAGGTTAAGTCATTGTGCCATTTGTCCGTAGGGGCGTGGTTTGCTGTTCCTTGCTTTGGAAGTGGGAGCCCCCCCCCCCCACTGCTTAGACCTGAGAGCAGTCTGAGACTGTAACCTAGGTGGTTTGCTGTTCCTGGGTTTGGACTGAGACGGCCTGGAAGATACTGGAAAGGATCAGTTCTTAGAAGGCCAATGTCTACTGAATCTGGGGGGCTTTACTTGTAGGAAATCTTTAACAGTTTGCATAGATTTAGCTTTTTCCTCCATCCTTTTGAGAACTACTACTGCTTTGTTGCCAAACAGGCGGTCTTGGTTTCAGGGAGCATCCAGTAATTTAGCTTTAACATGGTCTGGCAAGTTTTGCTCCTTAAGCCAAGCATGCCTTCCAAGTACAGACCCAGTGACAGCAGCCCTGCAAGATGTGTCTAAAAAGTCAAAACCATATTGTAAAGTATGTTTACCAACTAGTCCAGCAGAATGCATTAAATCCTGTAATTCTGTGTGTTCAGCACAGTCAGGAATCAACATCGTTTTCTGTTTAAGTAGTCCCATAATATGCTGCTGGTACTTTACATATGAAACTGGCAATTTAAAGCCCTAATGGCCAAAGTGGCATAAGTGTATACTTTCTTACCCCATCTGTCCAAGGCTCTAAAATCTCTATCAGAAGAGGTAGGATTTTTGGCAGTAGTAGCCTTAATGCCTTTTGGTCCTTGGGAAATGGTCTTTGCATCCGCAGTAGGATTCTTGAAGAGGAACTTGAGAGTCAGGTACTCTAATACCAGGTCACGTTTTCTGGGAGCTGGAGGCAAAGTGTCTGTGGAAAGGCTAGATTCAAAGAAAGAATCATCTACAATATCCAGAACAGGAGGGATACCTAAAGGTCTGTGTTGAGGAAGGAGTAAAAAATTCCCCAAGCCTCTTTTTGGAATCAGAGTAATCCTGGCTTTCCCAGCAGAAGTGCGCCCTAAGAGTGTGAAAGGTTTCACCAAAAGAAAAGTCTTCTGGAGGAGAAGCAGAGGGAATGGAGTCCTCTGCATCAGAATCCTCATAGGTAGATAAGGGCAAATCCTGGTAATCGGAAGGAACAGAAGAATCAGATTCCTGATCAGAAGAATTAGAAGGAAAATCAGTTCTAGGTCTCTTAGAGGAGTAAGAGTGGCTTCCCCTAATTAAAGTAACAAGGTCTTCAGCCATTCTAAGCATTTGTTTTTTAGGCATATGGGCCTGAGCATGCGGTTTGGACGTCTGTTTTCTAGGCGTGGAGCTAGTTTTAGGCCTAGATGAAGATGGCATTGGTTTAACATGCAAATCTGTAGGCCTGAATACACCCTCAGAAGCTGTTGCCTGCACAGCAGCTCCGGACCCATCCAAGGTAGAGACATCCGCAGGTTCCATAGTCAAAGAAGCATCTCGTGGCATTCCGGACTCCCAGTGGGTCTCACTAGAGCCCTGCAAATCAGGGGCTGCAAAAGCACCTCACTGAGTACCGGCAGACTGGTGACTAGCTTAACGGAAGTATCGTCGGCAGTTTTGGACCTATGCGGCCTGTCTCTGTCTTTATCTTTACATTTTTTTGGAAGATCGGTAGTCGGATGGCTTAACTAAGCCATTTCAGAGTACTGATACAGAGTACCAAAATAATTTGCTGCAAAAATAGCCAGATGATGAATAGTTCGGGGATTGAACAAGGCACAAAACAGACAGCGAGGTACGTCGTGGTCTGGGCCTAAGCAAGGAATGCAGTATGAATGAAAATCTTTATGAGGTATTTGCTTTCCACAGGCAAGACAATTGTTAACTTTTACCGACATCGGTTGGAGCAAGAAAAAGAATCCCCAACAGGGTACTTATTTTATGAAGACTTCAGTTCTGAAACTCAAACGAAAATTTCAGGAGTCGGCCGACCAGCACTTGCGAACTGCTTCTGCTTCGGGCACCGCATGGCAAGAAAGACTGATATAATGGGATTGGATGCATGTTTTATACCCCTGATGACCTGACGTCACGGAAGAAGAGAGAGCATCCGATGCAAGAATCCAAGACTCTGGTATTCAGGCCGGCTGAGGGCTACCTGCAGGCAGATAACCCAAATGTGTGAAACACGAACATCCATATTCCATGGGGCAAGGAATTTGAGAAGAGTAAGCCAGGGAATCTTCCCCTGAATTCAAATCCTCATCTGAATAATCCATTTCCCTGGGTCTTTTAAGAGGAGTGGAAGACCGGGGATCGGGCAAAGACATTCCTTAAGGACGCTTTAAGGCTATCAAAACATTGAATAACTCCTGAGTACAGTTCTGCAATTCACATTTTGGATCCTTAACTACTGGGGAAATATGCTTGGCTTTCTGTTTTTTTTCTGCAGGATGTCTGCGCAAAACACCTTCAGAGGATTAGACTCCTGGCGATATTCAATAAGTATGGTAGGAATGTCCTCTCTAAGAACTACAGAATCCCTCTTCATCCCTTAGATAAAATCAATCAGATGAGGGTTCCCCCTTCAACATCTGGTGGGGACATTTGTAAAACCTCCGAGAATGTGCAAGAAGTCAGATCCAGGTCAGCCTCTAACATGACTGCAGCAAGGAATCTGAAGCAACCACCAGACAATCCTGTGGGCTTTCATTAGCCTTGAGAGAGAAGCCTGGGGAGGCTGGACAGTTGTTTGGCCTTTTTGTTGGCAGATGGCTGACCCTCAGGGCAGGAAGATTCCACCATAGCACCTTGAACCAATACCTTAAGACGATGGCTTCAAGGTAAAAGATAAAGAGGAAAGATGGCTACACAGGTTCTTAGGGACAAAATCCTGGACTGGTGGCAAATTAGTACAGAGTGTATACATCCGTATGTCAACGTTATGCTCTACACCCTGTGAAGGAAGCATATGTGTGATGTACAAAAGCCTTTAGGCCTTAGTATACTGGCCGGACATTGGGCTGTCCTTAGCAAGAGATCCCCAAGGTTATGAATACTGCGACTATGACAAGGAAGGACACAGTCATTTCCTGCAATGGTAATGCCAGATCCTAGGTTACTCAGACTTCAAAAAGCAAACCTGGTCAATTTCTTCACACTTTTAAAAGGGACATTTTGCAGAAGTTTGAAAACAGGACAGTCAGCCCAGTGGTGTAGAGGGGATAAAGCAAGGATTAGGTCCAAGAATTTTCAATTACAGGCTTGGTTGCAGGATAGAGCTGGCAAGAGGAGGAGCAGCTTTGCATATAGGAAGGCACTGTCGACTCCAATGAATATTGATTGCACGTCTCCACCGGGGGGGGGGGTGGCAGGGGGGGTGTTAGGCAAAAAAATATTTTCACTGTCAGGATGCTGGCGAGAACCCAAAAATACCTGATGGCTGCCAAAATTATGTGCTCCAACCCACCCCACCAGCTATTAACCCCAGTGCGTCAGAAGCTGATCCTCACCACAAAGGATCAAATGGGTTTGAGTCTAATTGAACGAGGTCTGATGGTCAGCAGGTACAAGGACAAAAAGAATAAAAGAAAGATTTGAAAATGGACATAAACCATCAAACTTCTTGAAGGCCATTAGGTTGTAAACTTACTAATATTATTGGAACAGCATACCTTTTCAGGAATCAAGTCTTGTTTACTGCTGCATTTACAAATCTATACTCATTTAAATAGCGAGATTAAGTTCATCATGTCAAAGCTTCTAGAACAGTTAAACACATTTCAAGGGAACTAAAAATAAAGGGGTAAAGGATTTTCTGCTTCAAAAAGATGTACAATTTGATACTGTAAGTGGCAAGCAGTTTTTTCCAGCTATTACCTGCATCTGCTACAAAAAGGCATTCATTTAAGAAGCTGCCATCCAAATATTTCATTCATTTGGAAACTGTTAGTATGTATAAGTGCTGCAACCTGGTTGTCTTACAATGTTGACTTCAAACTTGTTCATCTAAGAAATTACTAGACTTGGTTGATAAGCTTCATTGTCTATATTCAGCTTTTGTAGTATACGTGCAATTTTTCATTTTGCACTTCTCCTTGAACTGAATAACGTTTACATTAAAATAGGAATACTAGAAATGGATGCAGAAAATAGACAAAAGTTCAATAAAGTGAAACTGAGCTCCATTAAAAATCAGATTCTTGCCCCACCGCCATACTGTAACTTTGGATAAATCACTCAGTCAAACAGAGCCCCCCCAAGTTGGGTCTTTGCTGGGTGTGTGTGTGTGTGTGTGTGTGTGTGTGTGTGTTTGGGGGGGGTTCTCTGATCTGCACAGGGTAGCTGTCACCACTGCTGGCTTAAGGAGGAGTCCTAAACGCAAGCATCAACTGGAGCAAGTATGAGAATACATAAAAATATTTATGCTTACATTAAAAAAAAACATCACCAGCATATCAGGCATTTAATTTCATCCTTCCTAGACTAAACACATTTAGGAGTTTAACTCACAACTGGAATTCAAAGTCTGCTAATTATTTCTGCAAATGGTCAGCAGCCAGAACTAAAAAGCACAAAAGCAGGAAAATGACTCCACCCTGAAATTATATGTTCATTCTGCTGAAGGAAGTCTTTCTGCTCTGAAAGTTCAGTGTAGGGCAGAAAACAAAGTGCAAAAACAGGAAGCTGTTGTCTTGTAGTGGTATGGAACAGCATATCCACACAAAAACTGCAAATAACTACTTGAAGCCTGGGCAGGTCAAACTGCAAGGGACACAACTGTCTGCTGTAATCTAAAACACTACATAGAAATGTTTTTATTTCACACAGTCATTCAGTATGAGACCACTTTTGTATGCTGCCTTGTCATATTAAACTATATAACAAGACTGGAGATGCTGGACAGAAGCATGCACTGTTATCCTGATGTTATGTCGATGTCAATTAGTACTGAGCAATAGTAATGTCTTTTCGGCATTTCACTGTTAGGGGTCGCCACAGTGGAACTCCTGTCCCACTAATGATTGGCAGTGGATTTTTACGGTGCCGAGTTGCCAGCCTAATGCCCAGCCTTCAAGGAAGGCACACCCATTCCCACATGCACCTACCTGCATGTCTTTAAACGTCACTCGACTGCGGGGAGGACATGCAAACTCCACACAGAAGGTGCTCCAGCCGAGAATCGAACAGAGAACCTCCTGCTGTGAGGCGACAACGCTAACCGCTGCACCACCGTGACTCTCAATCAGTACTGAGTAATAATTGAGGAAAATTATGTTATTTCTATGTCAATCAGTACTGAGTAATAATTAAGGAAAACACAAACACTCAAGCATCACAACACTTTCTAAAAAACAAATGATTCACTCAAATGGAATTTTACTAGATTCATTGGTACTCGGACAACTCTAGGTTTAAAATGATTAAGTCACTTTTGTCTTGCTTTATATAAAAAACACCATCTAAACAGAATGAATGTTAATACAAATCTGAGTAAAAAAAAAAACAGAATGAATGCTTTTTTAAAATAGTGTCCCAGTCATACAAGAAAGAATTTCCCCGTGTTTGTCACTCAAAACTATTAACTAAAGCTGCAGCCAGTACTTGAACACCTTGCTGCAAGGAATTTACTAAATTATGCCCTGCCTAAGAAATCAGATAGCTTTTTATTTGTCCTGCTGAAGTTACAGCTTCTCAGTACTACATTTGTACAACAGTCACTCCTTCTCTGAAAACATCATGCACGCAAGCAAGAATTAAAATAATCTCATATTTACAGTCCCTTAGCCAAGTGTATGTGTGTGCACTTTGGCGGGGGGGGGGGGGTGACAAACCACAACAGATTAAGGTATGACCAGAAAAACATCATCTGTAAGCCTACAACACTCAAAGATGCTTAAAGACCAAGCCTCAGTGTTTTCTAGCTAAAGCTATATGGTAACTTCCATCTGCACCATATTACAGTAATGAAAGAGAAAGGTAGAATAAAAAGTACAGTTGTGTACACTTACCATAAATTTAGATGTTTGAGTGAATTCACTGTTGCAGGCATCACACTTGGGTTATCTGCCTGCAGGTAGCCCTCAGTCGGCCTGAATACCAGAGTCTTGGGATTTCTGTGTCGGATGCTGTCGTTTCTTCCATGACGTCAGGTTGTAAGGGGTATAAAACAGGCAACCGACACCATTACATCAGTTCTTCATTCCCCAGATGTCAGGAGCCCCCCAAACAAGAAGCTAGTATATGGTGTGGAACACCACCAGTAAAAAGTAAATACCACTGCCATAAAAAAATGGCCATATAGAGGATAGGTAGAAAGAACAGAGAAAAACAGGGGGCTGGAGGGAGGGAAACCAGGACTGCAACAGTGAATACACTTGAACATATACATTTATGTTAAGTGTACACAATTGTACTATGTTTTTCGTGTTTCACTGTTGCAGTCATCACACTTGGGTTAATTCCCAAAGCTGAGGAAGGGTGGAGGCAGTCAAGAGGAGTTAAGGTTGGCTAGCAGGCCCTGTAAGACTGCTGTAGCAAATCCAGCTCTGGATTTAGAAAAAAATAGGTAAGTGGTAATGCTTGGTGAAGGTGTGTACCGAACTCCAGGTTGCAGCTTCCAGAAATGTCTCTGGTAGGGACTCCCCTGAGAAATGCTGTAGAGGTGGAAGTAGCCCTAGTCGAATGTTTTCTGATCCCCTGTGGGGTAGGTTTTCCATGATGCTTGTAGCAGAAATGGAAGCCGTGTGCTATCCATTTGGAAATGGTTTGCTTTGAAATGGCCTTGCCCTCTGCTCCTGTAGCAAAGATGACTAGCAGCTGGTCAGATTTTCTGAAAGGTTTAGTCCTGTCAAGGTAGAACTGGAGTTGTCTCTGCACGTCCAAGGAGTGCAGGATCCTTTCCCCTTTATTCTGAGGATTAGGGAAGAAGGTTGGCAAATGGATGGCTTGGTTTAGAGCCACACTGGAGACCACCTTAGGCGTAAAGGACGGGTTAGCACAGAGGAAAACCCTGTCAGCATGGAAAATAATGAAGGGTTCCACAGCCATTAGTGCCTGCAACTCAGACACTCTTCTAGCTAAGTTCATGGCTAAAAGCAAGGATGTTTTCCAAAAAAGGAATTTTAACTCTGCTGAAGCCGCAGGTTCAAAAGGGGGAAGCATGAGCTTTTCCAGTACAAAGTTAAGGTCCCAGGCAGGGGTGGGTGCTCTCCTAGGGGGCCTTAAGTTGTTAACCTTTCTCAGGAACTGTTTGATGAGAGGGTGAAAGAATAGAGCTGACTCAGTATTATAATGAGCTGAGATGGCAGAGGCATGAATCTTAATGGAGGAGAAGGATAGGCCTCTGTGAAGTAGCTCTGCTAAGTAATCAAGTATTTGAGGTAAGAAGGGCAAAGCTGTGTCCTTTCCTTGAGACCGATTCCAAGAACTATCTTTTACACTTTTCAGCAGAGGATTTCCTAGTACTAGGCCTTCTGGCCTCAAGAATGACGTCCAGCACCTGTTTGCTGAGGGTTGCTGGTGGAGTACTCAGGGGATAAGCCAGACTGCAAGGTTTAGGCTTTGCAGCTGTGGATGCAAAATCTGTCCCTCCTGCTGAGGCAGCAGGGAAGGTGTCTGATGAAAGTGCGAGGATGGCACTGCTGTCAGACTGCGTAAAAGTGGGTACCAGTGCTGGCGTGGCCAGTCTGGGGCAATAGGAATTGTCCTTGGGCTGTCCTGTCTGATCTTGAGTAGTACCCTATGAGTGGAGGGGCAGAGATGGAAAGGCAAAAACTGAGAGGTTTTCCCATTTGAAGGATAAGGCATCCACACTCCAGGCCCTGCTGTGAGGGTTCCTGGTGCAAAATTTGCTCAACTGGTGGTTCTCGGGGGAGGCAAAGAGGTCCACCTCTGGTGTCTCCAACCTCTGGATTAGAAGGTTGAAGGTGTTGGGCTCCAATTTCCACTAGTGTGGGTCCAGGAGATTTCTGCTTAAGTAGTCTGCCAGTGAATTCTGTTTGCCTGGCAGGAATTGAGCTTGTAGATGCACTTGGTTGCTTAAGGCTGTGTTCCACAGGGCCATGGCTAACCTGCAGAGCGGGTAAGAATGAGTCCCCCCCCTGCTTGTTTATGTACCACATAACTGTGGTGTTGTCTGTTTTTATCAGCAGCTGTCCTGGAAGGATTAGGTATTTGAAGGCTGTCCGAGCATACTGTACAGCTAACTTCTCTTTTTGATTGATGTTCAGCAGGATTTCTCCTGGGATCCACTTGCCCTGAATGCATTTGCCTGCCATGTGAGCCCCCCATGCATAGTCTGATGGGTCTGTAGTCAGGATTTGTACGGCAAGGGGTTGAGTGAAAAGCAGTCCCTTGTTGTGGTTGCATGCTTCTGTCCACCAAAGGAACTCTGCCCTTAGACAAGGTATGACAGGAATGACTGTTTCCAGGTCCTGAGAATGTTGGCACCAAAGCCTTAAGTACCACTGAAGTTTCCTCATATGCAGTCTTGCATATGGAATTAGCATAATGCATGAGGCCATGAACCCTAGGGTTTGCAGTATTTTCCTTGCAGACAGCTGGGTTTTGGTGGCCATTTGTTTGAAGTAGCTGTTCAAAAAGACCTGTTTTTCTGGAGTGAGAAATACCATCTGGGAAGTTTTGTTCAAGCTTGCTCCCAGGAATACAATTTTTTGACTGGGCACCAGTTGCGATTTCTTTTCATTGATGATGGACCCCAACGAAGGAGTCTTTTTACAAATGCCAGGTGCTGAAGTAGCAATTCTTGACTGTCCGCCTGAATCAGGCAATTGTCCAAGTATGGGGAAATTTGGATATTTATCTGCCTGCAGTATTCAATGGCTGGAGCCAGGCACTTTGAGAATACTCTGGGCGCAGTAGATAAGCCAAAGGGAAGTGCAGATAACTGATAGTGCATAGAGTCTGCCCTGAAGCATAGATATTTCCTGCAAGACTCCTTTATGGGGATGTGCAGATAAGCATCTTTTAAGTCTAGGGTGACTAACCAGGAATCCTTAAGCTAGCATAGGGAGAAGCTGTTGCAGGGTAAGCATTCTGAATTTTGGGACCACCAGAAAAGTGTTGAGAATTGATAGATCCAGGATAGGGTGCCAAGAACCCTCTTTTCTGGGCACCAGGAACAGTCTGGAGTAGAAACCCTGTCCCCTTTGCTGTAGTGGAACAGGCTGAATGGCTCTGATATTGAGCAGGGAAAGTACTTGCATTTGAGCCTCTGCCCACTGGTTTGGAGGAAGGTCTGGAAATCTATTAGGGGTTGGCAGTGAATGGAAGTAGAATCTATACCCCTGGGATACAATCTTTAGAACCCATCAGTCCTGAGTAATAGACATCCAGTTTTTGGCATGAAGGGCAAGTTTTCCTCCTAGGGGTGCAAGCAGTTGAGCAGGGCTGGGAAGGATAACTGAAAAGTCATTGTGAACTTTTTACATAAGAGGGTGACTTACCCCTCCCCTGTTTTTGAGGTGGGAACACTCTATTGTTTACATCTCTGCATACCCTGAGACTGTAGCCTTGGTGGTCTGGTTCCCCTGTTTTTGGACCGAGAAGACATGGAAGGGGCTGGAAAGGACCAGTTTTTAGAAGGCCAATGCCTACTGAATCTATGTGGCTGCACTTGTAAGAATTCTTTAACAGTTTGCATAGATTTAGCTCTTCCATCTTTTTAAGAACCTCTTCTGCTTCGTGCCAAACAAACGGTTCAGATTTAAAGGAGCTTCTAGTAATTTTGATTTGACATGGTCTGGCAAGGTTTGTTCCATCAGCTAAGCATGCCTTCTCAGTACAGACCCAGTGACTGCAGCCCTGCAAGATGCTTCTAGGGCATCAAAGTCACACTGCAAAGTATGCTTACTAACTTGGTTTGCAGAATGCATTAACTCTTGTAAATCTATTTTCTGCACAATCTGGAAATAACCGAATTTTTTGTTTAATTAGTTCCATAATATATTGCTGGCACTTCAACATGCAAAACTGGCAATTCAATGCCCGGATGGCAAGAGTTGCAGAGGTATATACCTTCTTACCCCATATGTCTAAAGCTATGGAATCCCTGTCTGAAGGAGTAGGGTTTTGGCTGCAGTAGCCTTAATAAATTTAGGTCCCTGTGAAATGGTCTCTGGATCCGCAGTAGGATTCTTAAAGAGAAATTTGTGAGAATCGGGTACTCTGTAGTACCCATCAAGTTTTCCAAGGGCCGGTGGTAAAGTGTCTGGAGTAAGACTGGATTCCATGAAGACAATCTACAACATAAAGGAGAAGTGGTATAGCTAGACATCTGTGCTGAGGCAACTCTAAAAATTCTCTGAGTCTCTTTTTGGACTGAGGTTAGTCCTGGCATTCCCAGCGGAAATGCTCTCAAATTATGCAAAGTTTCACAAAAAGACAAATCCTCTGGAGGGGAGGCAGAGGGAATGGATTCCTCTGCATCTGAATCCTCAAAGGTTGATAAGGGTATGTCCTGGTAAATCAGAAGGGTCAGGAGTCATCGGAGTGCTGGTCTGTAGAATCAGAAAGAAGCCAAATCCTTTGTCTCTTAGAATGGAAAGGCTGGCTTCCCCTAATTAGGCTGATAAGGTCTTCAGCCATTCTAAGCATTTGTTTTTGTGGCATGAGAGCTTGAGCATGTCCGCTGGTAGTCTGTTTTCTAGGCATAGTGCATACTCTGGGCATGAGAAACTCGGTAATTTTAGCTGAAAACGAAGTTGACAGTTTAATGCGAACATCGGTAAGTCAGAATACACCCTCAGAAGCCAGCATCTGCACAGCGGCTCCAGACCCATCCAAGGTAGAGACATCCGCAGGTTCCGTAGTCGAAGAAGCATCTTGTGGCATACCGGACTCCAAATGGGTCTCAGCAGAGGCCTGCGAATCTGTAGAAACGTGCATCAAGGGCTGAAAAGGACCTCACCGAGTACTGGCAGACTGACGACTAGCTTAATTGAAGCTTCTTCGGCAGTTTTGGACCTATGCAGTCTGTCTCTGTCTACCTTTACGCTTTTTCGGAAGATCGGCAGTTGGATGGCTTATCAAAGCCATTTCGGAATACAGAGAACGAGAGCGAAAGAATTTTGCGACAAAAATAGCCCAACAGATGATTCGGGCATTAAACAAGGCACACAACCGACAAGGAGGGACGTCATGGTTGGGCCTAAACAGGTGATGCAGTAAGAATGAAAATCTCTGAGGTATTTGCTTTCCACAGGCAAGGCAATTATTAACTTTTTCTGACATCTGTTACAGCAAGAAAAAGGAATTCCCAATGGGGTACTTAGCTTTATAAAACTTCAGGTTTGAAACTCGAAAAATGAAAATTTCAGGTAGCGGCCGACCAGCACTTGCGAACTGCTTCTGCTTCAGGCTCCTTCTTGGCATGAAAGACTGATGTAATGGCATCGGCTGCCTGTTGTATACCCCTGACGTCATGGAAGAAGCGACAGCATCCGACACAGAAATCCCAAGACTCTGGTATTTGGGCCGACTGAGGACTACCTGCAGGCCAAGTGTGATGACTGCAATAGTGAAACACGAAGAACATCAATAAGTTATGCTCATTTTAACACACATTTACACTTTGTACATTAAGTTATCAGATTTGTACAGCTTCTGCATTAGAACTGCAAGATAAAATTGTTTCAGATGAGATTAATATGAATGACAGTGGTACAAGACAATGTTTAATGAAATTTATCGAGCATCTTCTATGCATCCAGTGTGCTTGAAGCCCACTGTTTCTTTTGTTATGCAAGAGATTTTCTCCTTTGTTTTAAATGCTGCTTGTTTTCTGGCACTGTGTGGAATTTTATTCTGTGATGATAGGTTTATTTTAGAAAAGGCTCTCTACCTGTAGCAAGTCCAAAACAGGAGTGTTTAAGGAGACAAACTAACTGTCCTATATAAGTCTCCCTCCTTCTCCCAGTCTTTCCTTTTCAATTCCAAACCTCAATGCTTGTTTTTCAAAACTGCCTCACAACCAAGTCATATCCCCCCTTTTTTAATCTCATGTAATAAGTACAACTAGGTTCGGGTGATGATGGCAGGTACCCCAGTTTTGGTTACAAACTGCCTGAGGAAAATAATGTACAGTAACCAAGAGCTGCTGATTGGCCATGATTCACTTCAGCAGCTGAAGTTGTGGCTGCTGAAATGTATGCATTCAGTAAAGTAACTCTAGCATATAGTTTATTCAGAACTTGGGAACACTACTATTTTGTTCTCAACTTCAGCTGTAGGATGCCAGTCTGGGGAACATACAGGGTACCAAATGATACAGCTACAACTCTGTGATATTCCCATGCCTAACTGTCTTACATCTATTCATATCCCAGTTTTTCCATTACCTTTACTACACTGGTAACCTCATCTTGCACTACTCTACTAACTGTGCCTTGCACTATTTCCCCTTCATCTGTGTGCAAAGTATTTCAAATGTGGGATAGTCGATGCCCAGTGCAATGCAAGGACAACCTCAGCAGGCCTGTAATTTACTACTCATGCTACATGCTCAACATCCCGACAGCCTTCAAAATTAGAAGTTATGTACCTACCATAACGTTCCATGTTAGTTGTCTTCTCTCGCCTTCTTTCTTGCTGGATGGGTTCGGAGCCGATCCTCGGCTCCGACTCGGCATTTGCTAAGCTCGAGAGCTAATTTTACCAGCTCGAGGCAACCCTATATCCCATGATGCAAGGCAGAGACTACCCAGATCTCGTTTGGTAGCTAAAGAAATAGTAATATTTTCTTCCAACTGTAGAGGAGGAAGAAAAGTAACAATACTAAATAACATCATAATCCTCTAGAAAGGACCAACCTAATCTAGTGACACTAGAAGCTGAATAGCTGGAAAAAGGAATAAAACCTCTTAATAGAAGATGCATAATCTTCTCGGTCTGACCAGGCTAGGGGGATGGAGGGCGGGACGCAAGAAAGAAGGCGAGAGAAGACAACTAACATGGAACGTTATGGTAGGTACATAACTTCTAAATGTTAAGTTGTCAATCTCGCCTTCATTCTTGCTGGATGGGACCGCGTCCCTAGCACCTCTATCATGGGTGGCTCAATGGAACAGACTCTTGAGAACGGTGGAACCAAAATTCGCTCTGTCTCTGGAGGCTAAGTCTAATTTGTAATGTGAAACAAAGGTATGAGGAGATGCCCATGTGGCTACTGCACAAATAGTGTCTATTGGAAGTCTAGCTTGAAAGGCTGTCGATGTAGCTAGAGCTCTGGTAGAATGGGCTTTTGGCTTAGAAATCAACTCTTTGCCTCTGAGCTGATAAATGTAAGTGATCACAGAAGACAGCCATCTAGATAAAGTCACCTTGGAAACTGGAAGGCCTTTCCTGTTCTCTGCATAGGATAGAAACAGTTGATCAGATTTCCTACAAAGTTTAGTTTTGTCCAGATAATATCTGAGCTGGCGGTGAACATCAAGACAATGTAACTTTTGTTCCGCTCTATCAGAATAATTCGGGAAAAACACTGGAAGATCAATGGATTGATTTAGGTTCGTTTGCGATGCCACTTTTGGTAAGAAAGACGGATTAGTCCTTAGAGATACCCTATCTTTGTGGAATATTAAATAGGGAGGACGAATGCAGAGAGCATGAAGCTCAGATACTCTCCTGGCAGAAGTAATGGCGACTAGAAAAAGTGTCTTCCAAGACAGAAATTTCAAAGAACAGGCAGCTGCAGGTTCGAAAGGGAAAGGAGGAAGAATCAAGGATGTTAAAATTAAATTTAGATCCCACTGTGGTGGGGGGTCTCTAATCGGAGGTTTAAGTAAAAAGATACCTCGAAGGAATGCCTTGCAAAGTTTATGTGACATAATGTTGTGGTCCAAAAGGCCTATATGAAAATTTGAAATGGCTGCCAGTTGAACGTTCACTGTGGAAGAGGATCCTGAATGAAAAATCTCAGCTAGGAAGTCCAAGACCGAATGAATCGGAGCAGTATAGGGGTCTAATGTTCCTAGCTTTTGCCCAGAAAGAGAAGCCATTTACTAGTGTAAATCTTTCTGGTAGAAGATTTTAGGGAAGCTACTAGGATATCCCGGATGGGATTAGAAATCATAGGAAGCCTGGCTAAGGATGGAAGTGGAGCAACCAAGCAGTGAGGTTGAGAGAAGGTATGGATTGGTGCAGTTGCCCCGACTGGTGGGTCAGAAGATCTGGAAACGGGTCCAGATGCCATGGCTGTACCAAGAGATAACGATGTAGGAACGGAAACCATATCTGTCGAGGCCAATAAGGGGCAATGAGAATCAACTTGGCTCTCAAGGCGGTTGCTTTCTGAATTAGCTGAGGTATCAGTGGAAAGGGGGGAAAAGGCATAAAGAAGTCCCCGGGGCCAATCTTGGGTTAGAGCGTCTCTGGGGGGATGGCCTGGAAGGGGGAAGAGAGAGAAGTCTGGGCATTTGCTGTTTTGAGGTGTAGCGAAAAGGTCGCAGCAAGGAAGGCCCCACTTCTGAAAAATCTCTTCCGTTACTGATTGTTTGAGAGACCACTCGTGAGGCATGAGAATAGCTCTGCTCAATCTGTCCGCTATAATGTTGGATTTCCCGGGGATATGTGTTGCTATCAGAAACCGCTGAGAAGAGATTGCTCATTGCCAAAGTCTGAGAGCCTCTCGACACAGTGGATAGGACTTGGTTCCGCCCTGTTTGTTGATATAACACACTACGGACATATTGTCCGTTTGGATTGCAATAGTTCCCAGAGGAAGAGAGTCGTTGAGGGCTTGCAACGTTAAAAGCACCGCTCTCATCTCCAGGACATTTATGTGCAGATGGTATTCGAAAGGTTGCGAAGTGCCATGGACCATTCTGCCCTGATAATGCCCACCCCCCACCCGATCAGGGAGGCGTCCGATGTAACCATGGCAACCGGGGCAGGAGGAACAAAAGGTCTGCCCTGATGGACTTGAAAGGACGATATCCACCAGGTCAGATGCCTTTTGCAAGTTGGAGTTACTATGATCTTGTGACGCATGGGAAGTTGTTGAAAAGACCATTGGGCGAATAGCATCCATTGTAGAAGACGCATGTAAAAGCGGGCAAAGGGAAGAAGTGTTATGGCGGCCGCCGTAAGACCCAATACTTTCAGAACAAATCTGGCCTGAATTCTGTTCCTGAGAAGAATCACCTGGACGTGTCTTTGAATGTCCAAAATCCTTTGGTCTGTTAACTTTGCTGAAAGTTGTACGGTGTCCAATTTTGCGCCTATAAAAGTAATAGATTGACAAGGCGACAAGACAGATTTTTCGAAATTTATAGAAATCCCTAGCCCTCTGCAAATGTGAATGGTGTAATCTCTGGCTTGGAGAAGTTGATGCCTGGTGGTGGCAGTGAGGAGCCAGTCATCTAGATATGGAAACACCTGGAATCCTTGACGTCTCAGGTGAGCCGTAACCACTGCCATACATTTGGTGAACACTCTGGGGGCTGTAGCGAGTCCAAAGGGCAGGGCTCTGAATTGGAAGTGACTGGTCCCCAGCCGAAAGCTGAGAAATCTTCTGGAGCGTCTGTGAATTTTTATGTGATAGTACGCATCCTGAAGATATATGGAGCACATCCAATTGTCCTTGCACAGAAAGGGTAGAATGGACTGAAGCGTGACCATCTGGAATCTTGATTTCTTTACAAACTTGTTTAGTTTGCTCAGATCTAATATTGGTCTCCAGTCCCCTGTCTTTTTTGGAACTAAAAAGAACCTTGAGTAGATTCTGGATCCTATTTGGTCCGCTGGGACTGATTGGATGGCTCTTTTTACTAGCAGTTTTGATATTTCTAGTACTGCTAGTTCCCTTAGACCGGGTGGAACGTCTGGGAAGGGTTCCCTTTTGCTGAATTGGGGTTTGAATAAAGGGAATTTTGTAACCCTTGGATATAATCGACTGTACCCATTTGTCTTGAGAAAGGGAAAGCCAGGCTATTGCGTACAGCGATAATTTTCCCCCCGACTGCCTCCGAAGGCGGACAATCGGGCAACATCTCAGGGATGCTGGAAGGGTTTGTCAGAAAGAGGCTCTCTGCTATCCTGATTCTGCGGACCCCCTCTGCCCCTAGGGCGGCGTCTATTATTGTTACCCCCTCTGCCTCTGGGGGTACACTGACTTCATGCATCAGGCGTCACTCCTTGAGATTTGCGGGACCACATTTTCCCTCCCTTCTGTCCTTTGTGGTAAGGTCTTGAAGGGGTGGAGAAACGGACTCCTACGGCAGAAAGAGTCTTGCCATCTTGTTCGCATCTAGTCAAAGTGTCTTTCACTTGAGGTCCAAACAAGGTCAAACCATCAAAAGGGGAGTTTGTGAAGGACGCCTTGAAGGGGTCTGCAAAATTACAAAGCCGCATCCAGGACTGACGCCTTAAAGCCACTCCTGTGCCTGCGGCCCTACTCACTCCATCGGCTGCATAAGAAATGAGCCGCATAGAGGAGTTAACAATGGAGTTAAGGATTCCTAGCTGTGAGCTAATCTTATCCTGAGACCCAGCAGCTGACGGATCCTGTAAAACTTCTCCCAACTCTTTAAGAACATCTCTTTGAAGGCGGGTGAAGTGGCACAAGTAGTTCAGCGATCTCATGGCAAAAGTCGCTGAAGAAAAAATCCGCTTGCCGTACCTGTCCATAGTCCTAGAATCCTGGTTAGGAGGATGGACAGGTACTGAAGGATCAGCTAGTTCCTTCTTGGTGGCAGCAGCCACCACCATGGCATCAACTGGGACACCCTTTGTCAAATATTGTCTATCTGGTGGGGCCGTAATGAATTTTGAAGGCCTCCTAGGGATAGGTTCCACTGAATCCGGAGCCATCCACGCCTTCCGAGCCACTACCTCCATAAGAGGGTCGAAAGGCGGAGACACCCAGGAGGTGGAGGGTCAAGATCCGAACGCCTCCTGGTATACTGACTCGTCCTCGGAAGGATTAAGGGAGGGCCAGTTCCCCCTCTGCTTAAGGAGTTCAAGGATGTCTGAGAAAGAGACATCCTCAGAGGAGGACCTTGGGGATCCCTCCAACTCCTCCAGGTCAGTATCAGATGCAATAGACTTGGGGGAGTCTAGATGTTTCCTCTTACATGTCCTCTTACGCGGAGGTTCAACTGACGGATCAGGAGAAGCCTCAGAAGAGGAAGATATTCCCAATGGGGAAACCTGAGGCGTTGGATCTCTGGGTCCGGGAGCAAGAGAGTGGGAAGAGACGTCAGCAGGCACTGTAGTGGGAGGAGCTGATGGAACTGTCCGTTGACTAAGCCCAGGGGCTAGTACACTCCTCATCATCTCGAAGGCTCCCCCGTCGGAGAGACCATAAAGTTCCCGCTCCGAAGAGATAGGAACCCCCAGGCCTCACCAAGAGGGAAGGCTCCGAGGCAGATGTCGGGGCTGACCTCACCAACGCCGAAGCTCTGAGAGGGAGAACGGGGTCGGACAAGGGTCCGATGCCACTCGCCCCCCCGGAGCCGACGAGAGAGACCAGACACCTGGATCCCTCCAATGAAGGCCTCAAGGAGGAAATCGGAGCAGAGGACGACTGAGCCGAAAGGGGTGGTATCGGCTCCGAAGCTACAACGGTGACTGTTCCGAGGAGCTCCGGCTCCGAGCTTTGTAAGAGAGTCAAAGGAGGAATGTTTGGTGGATGTGAAATAGCTACCGTCTGCTGAGATGGGCTATGGAGTATTTGGGCAAATGCCTGAGACTTTAATAGTCTACTCACCACTCTCTGGAGGTCGTGATCAGACAGCCTGGACGACCGAGAAGAACGGCTCCGATGGCTCCGCTCCGAGAGCAGGGGTGATCTCGGAGCTGAACGTATCGACTGTAATGAGGGGGAATGAGATCTCTTTTTAGAGATCGATGGAGCCAACGGAGCCGAGGATACGTCGGCTCCAGCCGGAGCCGACACCGAATGTCTAGATTGGGCAGTATCGGTGCCAGATGGAGCCGATACTGTGACTGCTATGGTGGAAGGATCGGCTCCGGCCGGAGCCGATCTCGACCCTGGTGAAGACAAACCAGAAGCCGACGGCTTGGAACTTTCAGCCGAAGGCTTAATAGGTTTCGAGGGCTTTCCCAGCGCTGACTTAGTCGGGGAGCTCTCAGGCTTTAATAAGCCCCTTAATATCAGTTTATTTCTGCGCTCCTGCAAGACTCTTGGGCTGAAGGCATGACAGATAGCACAAGAGTCCTGCAGGTGCAGAGGTCCCAGGCAGTAAACACAAGAAGTGTGACCATCTGTCAGAGACATCTTCTGACAGCACGAGTCACACTTCTTGAAGCCTAAGACCTTCGCGTCCTTCGACATAACTGTGTCGAGGAGGAAACACAAGTGTGAAACACAAAACACTAACATACACACACACAAAAAACACCCAATCCAACAATTTAAACTATACAGGGATAACACACAGTCAGACACAAACAATCCCTGACAGGAAAAAATTTAGGAAGGGGAAGGCCTAAGGCCTAAGCTAGGAAAAGGGGATAAATTACTCGGAAAAAAAAGGGAACACTAACGGGAATAGGGTTAAAGTACGTGTTAAGGTTAACAAAAAACAACTATAGATATGAAAATTTAAAGGGGGTAGACTAAAGTCTTATATTTAGTAACTTACCTGGAGCTGGTAAAAAAAGGCACCTCGTTAGTGAAGCGGCAAACGAGATCTGGGTAGTCTCCGTCTTGCATCATGGGATATAGGGTTGCCTCGAGCTGGTAAAATTAGCTCTCGAGCTTAGCAAGTGCCGAGTCGGAGCCGAGGATTGGCTCCGAACCCATCCAGCAAGAATGAAGGCGAGATTGACAACTTAACATCTGCCCTTTTGGACTGGGCAGTGTAATTCAGCTTCAAAGCAGTTCTGTCAACCAACTTTGTTACCTGCTCAGGGTCACGCCATCAAAATTTGTACATCAGAACATTCTTGCTAAACTAACCAAGGAACTCTAGACCCTATTCAAATCGAACAAAGGCAGACAGGAGGAAAACACAGGCACACGGGTAAAGGATAACCATAAAACCTTTTTTAGCGAAGTTAAAAATGTCAGAAAGAAAACCCAGCAAGTAGTAAATGATACATACTCAGACCAAGAGAACATAGCCAAAGTACTAGTGGAAAAGGTTCTCAAGCTTCACTTCCACAATTCTCAGATCACATACTACTCACACACCCACCCCATCAAATCTTCCAAGAACAAGTTTTCAAGACACTAGCCATGGCCTTGGAAACAAAGTATATAGGGCTAGATAACAGGTTCACAGGTGTTTAACTAGACTAAGTACCAGAAGTGCCTTTGTAAACCTAGCCAAGCATCCCAAATCTCTGACAAGTTCGGGTACCCTTCACAAGTGTAAGTAGAGGCTTGGGAGATGAAACATTTACAAGCAAGAGAATGGGAGATGAACCATTTTCAGGTCTCCTGTGTCTATTAGAGACATAGGTGCCAGGCCAGGGATGAATTTCACGTTCCCCATCCAATTGTCCAAGTTACACTTGAATTGAGTTAGGGAGGAATTCTGATTCACATGGATGGGAAGTCTGTTCCAGAGATTGGGGGGGGGGGGTCTCTGGGATACATACCAGTCTATCCAGCAAGTCATTTGTATCACAAGCATGGGTTACATCTATAGAACAAGTAAATTCAGGTGCTGTTTGTTTTGTGGATTTTTGGCAG